>NC_056594.1:21072740-21135240 GCF_018340385.1 Cyprinus carpio | reverse complement strand
ATCTTCTTCTTCTTTTTTCTATCTATCTTCTATCCCTTCCCTATCTAACTATATCTGTCTGTCTGTCTGTCTTCCTGTCTGTCTGGTCTATTATCTATCTTCTATCATTTTATCTTTTATTTTTCTTCCTTCCTATCTGTTGTTTTTCCCCTTCTTCTTCTTTTGCTGTCTGTCGTTTATCTTCCTTTTTTCTTTTCTATCTTTTTCTGTCTGTCTTTTGTTATCTGTCTGTCTTTTATCTTCTTCTTTTTCTTTTTCTTTTTTCATCATCTATCTATCTATCATCTATCTATCTATCTTTTCTTCTTCCAAACCCTTTTTCTTCTTTTATCCCTTTTTCTTCATCTATCTTCTGTCTGTCTTCTGTCTGTCTGTCTGTTGTCCCGTCCTTTTGTCCCCATTTCTTCTGTCTGTCGTTTTCTTCTGTCGATTCTTCATCTATTTTTATTCCCTAAACCCCACTAACCCCAAAAATCTTTTTATTTTTATAAATGGTTTCGGGGGGCTTTGGCTTCCCCGTCTTCTTCCTAAAACCCACCCCCGGCTGCGGACCGCAGCACCTTTAAAACCGGGGGGGTCCCCAGGGCCCCCCCCTTTTACGGAGGCAAAAAAGGGGGTGCCTTTTTTTTTTATTTCCCCTTTTTTCCCCCCTTTTTCCCCGCTCCCCCTTTTTTTTCTCCCTTAAAAGGGCCCCTTGGTTTTGGTTTTTTTGTTTGGAGTTTACGCACAGGGAAATTGTCAGTGTTCATGATAAATATGTCCCCAGTGTTTCATTCAGCACTTTTTCTGCGGGAAACACATGTTTGTGACAAATGTTGATGCTGCAGGAGGCGTTATCATGAGATACGCAGATGACAGCGGATCAGCTAAAGAGAACCGCATGATGTCGCACTCTGTGCCGCTCGGCGGGGAGTTTTACGGGGGTCAGCCCACCTCACACTTATGCAAATGATGCTTCTGATTATAGAATATTATAGACAGTGTTGGAGGTCAGCTACAAGAAAGTGCATGTCATCTGATTGTTATTTGTAAATAAACAATAAAAAAATTTACAATAATATTTAGCATTTTTTTAATTTACTTTTATTTGATTTTATTTTATTTCTGTGTTGCCTTATTTATTTTTTAGCAAATGCAAACCTTTCCTTCCCGAGACGATCACGACTGTAGGTGCATGCATATAAAAAAAATTTAATTAATGTTTATCTAATACTAGTTATTTTGTTACTTTATTTAATTATAATTAAATTTTTTATTTAGTTTTAGTTTATTTTATTTTGTCTAAATTATTTATTTACAAAATGAAATTGAAAACCTAAAAACTTAAAACTATTCTTCTTACTGTAGTGCATGCATATAAATAAACAACAAAGTAATGTTTTATTATGATACCAAGCGTTTTTTGTTTTATTTTATTTCTGTGTTGTCCAATTTGTTTTTAAATGAATGCAATTGAAAAATTTTCTCTTTTCCCCTGTACTGTAGTCACGTATTGTAGGTTCAAGTGGGTTTTGGATACAGTCTCTACACTGCACTGTAGGAGTTATGAAAATCAAACAAAATTGCTCCCATTATAATCAAAAAACTGTCAACACTGCATGAGTCGCAGTATCTATGCGATACAGTCATTGCATGCAAACTGTGTTGGAAGGAAATCAGAAAACAGCAAACAAATTCCACTTTGAATAAAAAAGCAACAAAGCTGTTGTTTGTTCTAGAAAGGCGGTGAGAAGTTGCAAAATTTTTTTATTTGGGTTTTGATCTCATTAATATGTTGATATTTTTCTGTTTGGACCAGTGCCGCTCCCCAGACCGATAACTCGTTTCACGGGGTTCAGGGTCACGATGGACAGCGCCAACATGCACCAACCCACATATGCCCCCTGGTGAGGATGATGCACAGACACCTCTATTGTTGACCTACTGTAAATACTTCTTCATATGTGCAACTATTATTTGGCTCCACTAAAGTGTCATTTGAATCAAACCTTTTTTCTCTGAAAACATGAAATAGAAAAAACAATCATGAATCATTTATTTAATAGCCACGATGCAATAAAGGCTTTTTTAATTCATTCTGACACTTGAATGCTTTGACAGACAAGCAGGAAGGACAAACGGAAATCGCCTGAATATTAAATAAAGGGTTAAAAATTGAAATGAAAATTATTCAATAAAATAAAAAATGTAAAAACTAAAAATTAAAACATTTTATCATTATTTTTTATAATTAATTATAGCCTTATTATTAAATTAAGTTTTTAGAGAATTAAAATCTCTAGAGTTAATTTTTGTTAATTAAAGCTAAAACCATAAAAACATTTTCTTTACTTGAAATAAAATCAATTGAAATAAAATATAACTATAAAAGATAAATATAACTTATTTTATTTCAGCTTTGTTACCAAGGCAACATTTTAATTTTCATTTTTAGCCAAGAACTAAAATAACTAAAACTGAAATAAAAATGAATAAAAACTTTGTTGAAATACTTGAAAAAAAAAAGAGAAACAAATTACTAAAACGTAAACAGAACATTTTAAATATATATATTAAAAATAAAACGATTAATAAAAAACTAAACATATTAATAATATAGTAGAATATGAATGATGACCCTGTCAGATTGTAAGCATGAGTTTTAATGAAGGTGTCTTCTTTGATGAGGACGGGTCTGAGACACGGACATGACCCTCCAAAACCCTCCAAAGAGAAGGAGAAACAAGGCTTCTTCAGGATCCATTCCCAAAAAGAAGAAGGAAGCCACAAACCGCAGTGTTTGGTGGTGTGTTTCATGTCTTCAGTGTGTGTAAGGGCTAGTGGAGTGTAAACCCAGCCCAGAAACCAGACCCCACCACTCCCACCCCTACTGTCACTTTTAATGAACACTTACATTATGACTTATGTCTACCGCCATTTCATTACAAACACATCTGCAGTTATTTTTCTGTGAAACGAGAGAGGATTTAAAAAAAATTTCATCCTCACTCTATTGGACTCTATTTAAATCACCTGTCAGTGTCCAGAAGTCACCAAAAACCATGAAAGGCCTAAATTATTCTATTCTATTCATTCTATTCCCCCTTTAAGTTACATGATAGCTTTGTGAAGGTACAGTACAAGATGTAAGTAGTTATTCGCTGAATATCAAACTTTTTAAAAACAAAAAAGATGGATCTTTCAAGATATGAATCCTTTCTTTTATATAGTATTTATAATAATTTTTATAATTTTATAATTAATTATTTAAACCATAATCAATATTAAATTGTTTCTAGAAAGTTAAAATCTCTCTCTATATATATAGTTGTTGCTTAAAATAAATGTTAACTGAAATCAAATCAAATTTAAAAAAGTATTTCTGCTCATTTTTGTTTAGATTCCTTTGACGTACTAACAATAAAAAAAAAAAAAAAAACTGTATATAGACCAAAAAAAAGAAAAACAAAAATCTATATTATATAGTTATAATTTTTCTGGTAGGTTGATGAGTTTGCAGTTTTATTATTGTTAACTAAAACCATAAAAAACACCTTTTAGTTACTTGAAAGACAATAAATATAAAATCATGAACATCAAATAAAAATCAAATCCTTTTTTTTTTTAAATATATTTTGAATGTATTTTTTATAATTTTATAAAAATATAAAAACTAATTCAAAATATGAATTAAAATGTAAAAAAAAAAAATGGATTTGTCATGGTATGGAGCCTTGTAAAATGAAAACGATATTTCTAAAAATGTTTTTAATAATACACGAAGGGGAGGTTATGTTGGGTCTGGAGTGGAGCCGGGGCACGGATCTGCTGTCGCTGGATCGTTGTGTCTCAGTGTGAGTGCGTTGTACTCTTTGTATTCAGACAGACGCTGGCTGAAGAGCGATTACCAGTCGTGAGGAAAAACTCGGTTTCCTCTCTTTCACTCTCAGAGGAGCCGCCATCGCAGCGCCTCTGAGAGAGAGAGCGTCCCCTAGTGGCCACACAGCAATGGTACCATATGGAAATTCTCACCTACACAACCACTGATCAACCTCCCTAATCATTTCTGTGGAGTGGGGCTGGGTGCGGTCTCCTCATTGGTCGTAAGATCTGTGATGTTATCACGTCATTTGAATGGGCTCGCCCAATATTTGCATCCTGGGTTTGCATGTGTAGTTGAAAAGGAATTTTTCTATTTTATCACACCGAAGAGGTTTTAAAGGTCCACAGAAAACAGATTGAAAGTCAATGCAAGATTTGGAACACCAAGTTTCATGTCATATTACAGCCAATTGTAAGAAATTATATTTTGCTTACAGAAAATTAAACACATTTTCTGTAATGCAAAAAAAATAAAATAAAAAAATCCCGTTTTTATTTCTGTAATGTATTATTGTAAATGTCACTGTAGTATTTGTGTACTGAATTTAACTTGTTGCTTTTTATTTACCAAAAATAAAATAAAAAATCATGTCCAATCAAACAAATTTTTTTTTTGTGAGATTTACCCATAAAAATATATTATTAAAAATTTCAAACTAATTTCTTCCAGAATCATCTGGAATATAAATAAATTAATAAAGAATTAACCAGCAAAATATTAATAATGGCTATGATGTAGTGAAATGTCATTAGTGTTTTACAGTGTTTTAATCTGGTTTAATAATATCATAACAAAATGCAATATTAATAATAATATAAAAAGTTTTATAAACTAATAGTCATAAAAATGAATAATAATATTAATATATAATAATATTTGAAAAAAATTATGCTGTGAGACATTAGTGTTTTATTGTGTTTAATTTGGTTAATCATCATCATCATCATAAAATGTAATAATAATAATATTACAGTTAATATAAACTAAAAACACTGTAATAATTCATAAGAAGTTCTAGTTAATATTTAATATGAAGTAATATTTAAAACAATGCTATGATGATAAAAAACTCTCAGTGTTTTTACTTTGTCTGATCTAGTTAATAATCATCATCCCTAAAAAATAAATCATTAATAATAATGTGAATATTCATATAAAATAATTAAAAAAATATATATATATATATTGTGAAGCCATCAGTGTTTTTGCTGTGTCTAACCTGGTTAATAATAATAATAATAATCATAAAAGAAATGTTAATAATAAAAATAATATAAAGCCATATTAAAAGATAATATTATGATTTGAAAGGCCATTAGTATTTTTACTCACTTATCTGGTAAATAATCATCATCATTATCATAAAAGTAATAAAATAATAATATAAAGTCATATTAAAAGATAACAATATTATAGTGTTTATTATTAGTCTTTAATCTGTTTAATAATAATAATCATCATCATCATCATAAAAAATATTAACATTAATAATAATATGAAAATGTATATAAGCTAACAATAATTTAAAATATATATATTAATAATAATTTTTTTTTTTTTTTTTCCTGTAGAGGAGAGAATCAATCGAATATTTATAAAAATCCACTTGCTAAAACACACATGATGCTAAAAGCTTTATTCAGCTGTTTGTCTGTGAGCCATTGATCTTGTCATGTGGAGGTGATTGACAGCGCTGTGCTGCTTAATGATTGGTCAGGTGCCGGTGAGGGGGCGGATCAGGCGCTGATGCAGAAGGCTCATACCGCTCGTACACACACCCAGAGCAGCAGACATGCGCACCCGCGCGCCGCGGAAGGCGCAGCCCGCGCGTGCCGAGAGAGAGAAGCGAGACCAGAGATCAGGAGCTGAAGGCCGAGACTGGCCGCGAGAGAGAGAGAGCTCACCAAACACACACTCCACAGGTGCATATGTCCAGCATTCATACATCCGGATGATCAGAAGTACTGTCACTGAGATACATGTGACACCAGAAAAACAGTTTACATAAGAGAAATACATGTTACTAATAATGTTCACAAAAAATAAAACACATTCAGATGTTTGGGGTCGGTGAGATTTTTGAAATAAACCTCTTCTGCTCAGCAAGGGCTGCATTTATTTGAGTAAAAATACAGTAAAATCTGTAAAAAAAAAAAAAAAAGTGATAATATTTTAAAATCTAAAGAGCTGCTTTCTCTGTGAATATATTGTGAATGTAATTTATTTTGCCGATGTGCAGCTGTATTTTTCTTGCAGCATCATTACTCCAGTCTTCAGTGTCACATGATCTTCAGAAATCATTCTAATATGATGATTTGCCGCTCAAGAAATATTTCTGATTATTATCAATGTTGAAAACAGTTGTGCTGCACGATATTTTAGTGGAAACTGTGATGAATGTTAATCTCAAAAGAACAGCATTTATTTGAAACAGAAATCTTTGTAACATCATAATAAAAGTCTTTAAAAAAATTTTGATCAGTTTAATGCATTCTTGATTTAAATTTCTTTGAAAAAAAAAAAAAAATCCAAACTCCAAACGTGTATACATTAGTGTATAAAATATTATGATAATAAAATAAAATATAATTTATGAACGTAATGTCTTATTATTATAGCAGAGCCTAATTTAAATATAGAAAGTAATAGTGATTTTTATTATGCCGAGAATTTTCATTACTTATGAATAGATTTTATAGACAGTGCTGTGACGCATGTGCGATAGAGCTGTTTAAAGAAAATATATATATTATACTTCACATAATCTAATTATGTTAATTAATTATAACACATTATAATTAATATTAAAGTACATTTAAGGTTTGAAATAAAACATGGAATTGTTAAAATCATCTTTACTTGCGGAGGAATAAAAACCTACACAGAAATAATGCATAATAGGGTTTATTAATAGTGCATTTGTGTGGATTTAGCTCAATGTGTTATATAATCAAAAGAGTCCGTTTGGGATTTTTATAGATAATGCAATTAAAATGCATAGAAATAAATGATATATAAATTATTAATAAATGTTATATATAAAAAGATTCAGTTTGTATTTTTTTATGAATAATGCACTACAATGAAATTATATTTAAATAATGCAAATTATACAAATATTTAAATTATATAAAAATATTCCGTTTTGATTTTTATAAATTATGCTTTAAATTACAAATAAATAAATTGTGTAAAAATAAAATTATTAAAATTATATAAAAAGTTTAAGTTTTGATTTTTTTTAAATTGTGTATTAAATTTCATAAATATAAAAAGTATAAAATATAAAAAGAAATGCAAATTATACAAAAAGATTCAGTTTTTGATTTTTTACAAAATTATGCTTTAATTACATAAGTATATATAGTGCAGAAATATAAATTAAATTAAATTATACAAAAGATTCAGTTTTTGATTTTTTACAAATTATCCTTTAAATTACATAAATATAAATAGTACAAAAATATAAAGAACATTTAATTATTTAAAAGATTCCATTTTTTGATTTTTATAAGTTACGCTTTTAAATTATATAAATATAAATAGTATAAAATATTTTTAAAAAATTCTATAAAAAATATTCAGTTTTTGATTTTTTACAAATTATGCTTTAAATTACATATCAATAAATTGTGTAAAAATATCAAATATTAAAATTATATAAAAAGATTCAGTTTTTGATTTTTTATAAATTATGCTTTTACATTACATAAATATAAATAGTATAAAATATACATTAAATTAAATTATACAATTCTTCAGTTTTTGATTTTTTTTACAAATTATGTCCTTTAAATTACATAAATATAAATAGTAAAAATATAAAAAGAACATTTAATTATTTAAAAAGATTCCATTTTTTGATTTTTTTATAAATTATGCTTTAAATTATATTAAATAGTATAAAATATTTTTAATTAAAAATTCTATAAAAAGATTCAGTTTTTGGATTTTTTACTAAATTATGCTTTAAATTACATAAATATAAATAGTATAAAATAGAAAGAAAATTAAATTATATATAAAGATTCAGTTTTTGATTTTTATAAAATATGTGTTAAATTACATAAATATAAATAGTATAAAATATAAAGAAAATGAAATTACATAAAAAGAGTCAGTTATTGATTTTTATAAATTTTGTTTTAAATGATATAAAAAAGTAAATTATATATAAATGATCTGAAAACTGTGCTGTGGAAATCAATGTCTGATATGTTGTTTCCGTCAGGTAAAGAGCAGTTGTTTTCTCTCTCTCAGCCTCTGAAGTCTCTGCGGAAGCTTCTTCCATCTCACCACCTCCCTCCTCGTCACTCAACCCAAAACCTAGCGGCAGAGATCCACTACCCCTGCCCTCCTCCAAAGCGGCGGGGAGTTTACGTGGAGCCCAGTGGCCTCGGCTCCATACAGCTTCAAAGGGTGCGTTCTCCAGCTGCGTCACGGGGCCCGAGGGGCCCCGCAGATCGGCTGGCACTCCAGCCTGGGGCGCTCCTGGAATCGAGGAAACCCGTTATCCCGACCAGCTGACCTCCAAAGCCCGGGCCCCAACGGCCGCTCCGCCACTTTCGTTCACGTTTGCCAAACCTGAATGACCTTAAAGAGAGGCGTGCGCTGTGAGTGGGACTCCACGGCTGCCCCTGATGAGCCTTCTTTCCGCTGCGTATTAAAGGTTGCGCCTATATGTCTTTATTTTTTTGCCATTTTTCTTTTTTAGTTTTACTAATCTTTGATGCTTCGCTATGTACTGTAATTACTGTATTTTTGTTTATCAGATAATGTGCGAGTTTTAAAGCGAATGATATAGCTCTATATGTGAATGGGAATATATAAATGTATGGCTTGTAGTTTCTACTCTGGATTTAGCCAGTATATAAATATTATCTGATTCTGCATAGTCACTCTTATATTTGGCTGGAAGGTTCTAATGATTCATGTATAGATTGACAGTATTGACATTTATTTTATAGTAATAGAATAAGACTAATATACATAAAATACATAAAAAACAACTCTTTCATTAATTATTGTTTACAATTCAGTGAATATCAGTAGATATTAAGATTAATAGTTACATTAAGTGCCGGTATGCGTACGCATTGATTTTATGCGGCGTGTGCATCCCAGGGCCGTTTGCGTATGTTGCTTTAAATGTCATATTTATGCATAAATTAATTCTTGAATGTTGTGGATGTTATTCTAACACACACTAACAGGGGCGACAAACACTATAGCAAACAATTCGATTTTCAGAGAAGCCTCTTCTGCTCACGAAGCTGCATTTATTTGATTAAAAATGCAGTAAAGAGCTATAAAATTATTGAAATATTTTTACAATTTAAATCACTTGGTTTTTCTATGTGAATATCTATTAAACTGTAATTTATTTCTGTGCTGCACAGCTGTATTTTCAGCATCATTAGCAGTGCAGTCTTCGGTCTCACATGATCTTCAGAAATCATTCTAATATATGATGATTTGCTTTTCAAAAAGAAACATTTCTGATTATTATCAGTGTTGAAAACACAGTTGTGCCTGCTTAAGAGAAAAAAAAAAATATATATATATATATATATAGTGTTTTATTCAGCAAGGATGCATTTTATTTTTACAGAAGTGATAGTAAAAACATTTATAATTTTACAAGTAATAAATCAAAGAATCCTGAAACAAAGAGAGCCAATTGAGTACCGTTAATAATTAATAACTGAGCAGTAAATCTAGAATAATTAAATTTCTGAAGATCATATGACACTGAAGACTGGTAATGATACTTTCCAAAATTCAACTTTTGATCACAGAAATAAATTAAATTTTATCTCTTTACACTGCGAAAATAGTTACTACATTATAAAATTATTTTACACAATTTTTGCATTTTTAAATCAAATAAATACAGGCTTAGGTGAAGCAGAAGAGGCGTTAAAATCATAATTATTCCCAACATCTGACCCCATAGTGTACTGCAGATGATAAAGTTATAAATATGACATAATAAAGCATCGTGTGCTATCGGGTTTGGTGTGGGTCTTTTGTTAGTCTTTACAAAATCACAGCCAGTGTAATTTAAGCCTTTTAAATGACAATTGAAGCAAAAACATCAACCAAATCTGACCAAATCATATTATGAAGAGTGGTTGGCGCCACCTGCTGTACATTGGAGATCCTCGGGAAAAAGAAAAAAAAAAAAAGTCAAGTATACTGTATGATGCCTTTTTTATTTTTAAAGCAAAATTCTTTTTTTTTCTTTTCAGTCTTTGATTCCCCCAGGGAAAACGCAAAAACAGTTTTTCATCAATATCTGGGGTATCGATGTCAAATCGAGGGTGGTTTTAGGGTTTTTGGGAAAAAGAGCCAGTGTGTGTATCCAGGAGGAGAAATAATAAGAATAAAAATTTATTAATTTTATGCAAAAAGTAATTTTGCATTGCCAGATTTCTAAAAAAGCCAAAGGGTTCCCGGGGCTTTTGTTTCCCTTTAGCTTTTTTCACGTTTGCGCTTTAAGATTCATATGTCTCGGGGACACAGATGCGGCCCGGATTTCCCCTCGATTTCACATCAGCGTCCCAATCTCATTTTAGTTTCAGGGAAATTTTCCCCGTCTTCGATTTTGGAAATTGTTTTTATAAACTGGCAATTAGCACAATGCATAACCCATCCTTGTTCTGAAAGTATTCATCCCCTCACTACTGCCACCGGGTTTTTCAGGAATAACATGATGGATGGTTTTTACCCCAAATCATGTCTTTAGCTACATTTAGGAGTTCAGATGAGGGGCTATTTTAAAACCATGAGACGTCTGTTTTTTGTTTTTTTTTTTTAAATCATAATAAATAAAAATTTAAAAACCCAAAAAAAAAATGGAATGGCTTAGGGTGTTAAATCTTAAAAACCCGTTTTTAATGTAAAAAATGACCTTAGAGAATGCAGCATTGCTAGAACGTTTGGCTAGTAAAATTAGGGGTTTAACCCAAACCCCCAGCCCGGGTTTAAAAAACATTTAAAATATGTGACATTCAAACGGTTAATCTAACAAAATTTTTTGTCTTTTGAAAAGTTTGATGTTTTTTTTTCTTTGCCCTGTTAAACTATTTAAAAGGGCATGAGGGAGCCCGGTTTGTTTTTAGCGGGAACCAAGAACGCTTTAAGGGCCCCTTTCCGCAGTGTTCAAAAGGGTTTTTTGGTTTCACGGTAACCAAAAAAACGTTTTTCCCGCGCCCGCCTGCATTGTTCAAAAGGCCCCGTTTAAGGGGAAACCCAAAGGAAAACGTTTTTAAGCCCCCCTTCCTGCAGTTTCATAAGGGGTTTGTTTACAGGGGAAACCCCCAAGGAAAGGGCTTTGCCCCCCTTCCTGCATTGTTCAAAACCTTTTTTTTAAAGGGAAACCAAGGAAAGTTTTAAAGCCCACCTGCTGCAGTGTTCAAATTTTTTTGTTTCCCAGGGGGAAACCCAAGGGGAAACCTTTTTAAGCTCCACCTCCCGGGGAGAGGAATCTGGCCCCTGCTCGGGCCTCGTTTTCTGTTTCTTTTTAAATGCAGTTTTTTTTTTAACCCTGACAAACTTCTTTTTTGCTTAAAAAAATTTCAAAATTAAAATCAAAAGCTCCCTTTTTTGCTTTATGCAGCACTCTTTGTTTGGATTTGTTTTAAAATCAGGGGGCCCCCTTCTTTTGGAAAGACCCAAAACAAAGCCTTTTTTGTTTTTTTAAAAGGATTTTTTTTTATTTGTTTTTATTTTTGTTTTGGGGGTTTTTTTTTAAAATTTAAATTTTTATTTTATTTACTTTTTAAAATTTTAAAAAAAATTTTTGACTTTTAAAAAGCCTTTTTACCCAAAAGGGCAACTTACAAATGGGGAAAATTTAAAAAGCAACCCAAAAACCAAAAAAAAGGGAAAAGGCTATATTAGTATATTTTATAGTTTTTAATTTAAATTTCCCAAAAAAAATTACAGCATTTTGTCCAAAGCAAAAATTTAAAGGGAAATTTTTTCATAATATTTCTTCCCCTCTTTTCACATGGTATAGAGACAAACATCAGGTTTTTTTTTAAGGATTTTACTCAAATCACCTTTTATTTATTCAGGCTTTTCCCTTTTATGGTTGAAGCACAAGTTTTTGTTTTCAGGTTTATTTGGTGCTGACTTTTAGCTAAAAGGGTTTTTTCTGAGACACCCCAACCCCCTTTGATGTTAAATCGGGCTTTATTGGGGTCCAGGGAAAAAACCAAACCCAGTGCTCTCCCTTTCACTGACCCGGGGCTAAAACCCCCGGTTTTGGGGGGGGGAACTTCGGGTTTGGGAAAATGAGGAGCAGGGAAACCATCGGGCCGTGCCCCCCACCCTTCAAGAACAGCATGCTAAATTTGATTTACACAAGCAGGACCAACATCCCCCGGGTTCCTGGAGCTAAAACTAAAAAAAACGTAAACAGGAATTGATATACATCTGTTTTTGTTATGGAGTTAGCATAAAACCCGGCCCCCTTTGAAAAAAACCCAGTAGGATTTTTTCCATCGGCTTTAGGATTATTGCAGAAAAAAAAATCTGTGACCAATAAAAATTATTTTTCCCCCACAACTTTTTTTTGTCCACCCGGGATAATCTTAAACAACTGAAGAAAAAAAGCTGAAAAAAGCAAAAGGGAAAAGGCTTTTAACGACTGCACCAGGGCCCACTGACTTCAACATCACCACCTTTAAGCTTTAAAGACACTTTTTTAGAAAAACCACCTTTTTTCAAGACAAAAAAAAGTTTTTTAAAGGGGTTTTACAGATTATTTCAGTTGTAGAATAAAAAACGTAAAAAGGTTTTTTAAAACCAAAAAAATCTTTTTTTAAAAACCCACTGTTTTAAGATATGCTAAGATGCAATTTTGCAATTGGCTTACAAATTCAAAAACAACAAAATGGGAAAACAAATGCATGCTTTGAATGTTTTTATTTTTTTTTTATGAGTCCTTTTTTTTCCCGGCTTCTCATTGTTCCCACACAGCCTTTTATTCTCTTTATTCCCGGGTCTTTTTAAAAATTTTAAACATAATGCTTTTCTCTGTCAAAATGAGGTCGAGGGCGGGTTTTAACTGATGCATTTGGATGATTTGTCATGGAATGGCTCAAAACCCTTGGCTTCGTGCCCCCGAATCAGTAAAACCTGCTCTTTCTAAGGGACCGGGGATGCCCCTCGCCCCTAACCCTTTCCCCGTGACAGTTTTAAATCTGCCGTTTACTGCTGACCTTGCATGTTTTTTTTTTTGGCCCCCAAAACCCACCAGGCCAACAACACTTTTTGGGATGTAAACAACAAAACGGGTGTTTTTCCCCGCCTGCAAGCATTTGGTCCTGTTGTTCCTGAATGAATCAGTTTTTTGAAAGAATCCCCCAAATTAAATAAAATTCCTTTGACCAATTAGGGAGACAGTGGTTTTTTCGCCACCTACTGGTAATTTTAGTTTAAAAAAACACAAAAGACACCACACACACACACACACACACACACACACACCCCAAAACACACAAAAAACAAAATATATATTTTTAAAAAAAGTTTTGGGGTCAGTAAAAATTTGTAATGTTTTTCAAAAGTACAGTAAACTTCTGCCATCATTGGGTAATTTTTTTTTGAAACTAGAAATAAAAATATACAAAAAAAACAGCAGTATTTGGGAAAAATTATTGCCAAATTTAAAATAAAGGTTTTCTATTTTTAAAATCCTTTAACTGGGAATTTTTTTCTGTTATCAAAACTGTATTTTTTGCCATATTACTCAGTCTTCATGTCCCCATGATCTTTAGAAAAAATTTTTTAAAAGCTGATTTTTTTTTTTAAAAAATTGGAAAAAGTTTTTCTGCTTAAATTAATTTTTTTTAATCTGTGATACTTTTTTTAGGTTTTTTTTATGAATTAAAAAAGGGTAATAAAACTTAAAACTGTTCGAAAAGGGTTTCTAAGGGCTTCTCGAGCCAGGGAAAATTCACTTTAAGTAGACACTTTTGTGTTTCTCTTGAAACCAATTTCTTAAAACCTTTTTGTGTTTGTTTTCACTTTTTGAAACAAAAAACAAAGACTTATTTTAGGGGGTAGAGCCATATTTTTAAAAAAATGCTTGTATTAAAAATTTGGGCCTTTTTTAGTTATAAACCTTTTAAAATTTCAAAACCTTTAAAACCCCCCTGGAAAAAAGGTAACTTAAATTTTAAACCGTTTTTTTTATTATAAATTAATTTTAATTGAATCAAAAATTTTTTATTTGATCACTTTTCAAGTTTAAATTTGTCATCCGACTGACAAAAAAAATATATTTTCCCGTATATGTTTTTTATATTTAATGCATTAAATCAGTAGAAAAATCGTAGTAATTGCAGTTTACAGTGAAGATCATTTTCTAAACGAAGCATTGCTTTTACTAAAAAAAACGAAAAAAAAAAAAAAACTAGAAAGAAAGAAAGAAGGAACAAGAACAAAGATTGTGTGTGTGTGTGTGTTAAAATTAATAATGCATGTGCCTAATTTGGGAAATAATTTGGTGAACAAATATACGCAAGCTATTGGTTTATTATGAAACATGATTTATCATCACAGTGTCACTGTGATTGGACCTCTGGTTTGTGTGAACCTCTTAATTAAGGAAATAAGATTAAATTAAGACTGAAAAGTTTCACCTGTGCTGAGATGAGCTGAGACTAGTAAATGTGTTCAGACGCTCGTGAGGCATTACTTCAGACTGTGACTGCGAGGAGAACAGCAGCGAGCATGAAAACTTCATCTGACAGGAACCGGAAGTCCCTGAAGAAGTCCAGGAGCACAGGCTGGACACGCAAACAGAGCACCAAGGCATATTCTGCTTACATCTACAAGATTGAGAAGGTGTGTTCATGTAAAACTATGCCTGATTGATTGATTTTCTCCTTACTTCACGCAACAGAGTTGCATTTATTTGCGTGTTTAAGTGTCACTTAACTTTTTTTCTTATTTAAGGAGCTGTCTGTTGACGTGGTTGACGACGCCTCTTTGATGCGGCACCTGTCCGTGCGCACGCGCAGGTGTGCGCCGAGGCCGCGCGACTCTCAAGTTCAACCGGCGGCGCGTCATCACGCAGCGAGAGCTCCACGCCGCCGCCGTGCGCGCGCTCCGGGACCGAAGCTCCTGACAGCTGGAGATTTAAATGCTGCGCTTTTAGACGTGTAAACAATTAATAAAGAGCGTTCGTTTTTAAAACGCTGTCTTTAGGGAAATTTGGATTTTTTTGGTTTGTCTTTTTGCCGGCGAAATTTAAACGCGCTGAGGCTCGAAAATGTATGTGAAACCGTCCCCAAAATTTTTTGGCTTCTTTTTGGCTACGCCCTCTTTTACATGTAACTGGTTTAATGGACCTTTTTAAATTAAAATATAATGTAATCAGTTACTAAAGAAAATGTGTAATTAAGGGAAACCTGCAGGTAAAGGGGGGAAAAAATTTTTTTTACACCTTACTTCCCAAAGTTGGTTGTTTTCCATTTGGTAACGAAAATTTTTTTTTTTTTTTTTTTTGTATTACAATTTTTTCTAAAATTTAAAACTTAAATAGGGCAAGCGGGGGAAATTATTTAATAATAGGGCGTTTTTTTGCAAAAAATTTCTAATAAAAAAATCTAAACCCCTGGATGAGGCCTTTTAAAAAATTTTTGACAGTAAAAATTTTTTTTACAAAAGGGATTTCGGGGTATCTCTTTTCCCACTCCCAAAAATTTCCCAAAAATATTTTTGAACGGCTTGAAAATTTTTCCCTTTTGGGGGGAATAAAATTTTGGGATATACCAAAAAAATTAAATATTAAAAAATCCCTTTTGTAAAAACCCTTTCAAAATATAGACGGGAAAAAATTGAAAATTTCTGTTGTGTAAGGGGCCCACGGGCATTGGAGTTTTATGGCTCGATTTTGAGAAAAAATTTTTTTTTGAGAAACTCCCTTTTAAAAAAATATTATTGAAATTTAAATCTATTGCACAAAAAAATAAAAGTCTATAAAGAACACTTAACAGGCTTTTGGATGTTTTTTTTCCCATAACCCTGAAAAAACACAAAAAAGCCAAAAGGCCAAAACTAAATTTTGGGACGGGTTCAGAAAAAACTTTTTTTCCTGCATTGTCCCCCCCTTAATTTTGGTTTTAAAATGTTAAAAATTTAAAAAGGGGGGTTAAATCTTTTTTTTTTCCCACCCCCATAAATTTTTAAATTGGGACTTTTTTTTAAATTTGGGCAGCCCTCCCTGAAAACTGAGAGTCTCGGGTTTTTTAATCCCCAAATGGGAAAACACTTGCTTACCCGGGTAAAAATTTTTAAATTTCCTTTTGGGGTTTGTGTATTACTTTTTTTTCGAAGATTTTTTTATTTTATTTTAATATATATAAAATTAAAATATATATTTAAAATATAAAATTCACCCACAAAGGTTTTTTCCAGTGCTTTTTGCCCACATATTTGCAAAGATTGTTTAAAAAAATTTGCATTTTTTTTTTAAAAATATCCCTTAATCTAAAAACGTAGCCCTAAGTAATTAATGTTTAAAGTCGATTTTTGGGGTGGCTGTGTTTTAAAAATTCATTTTTTTATTTTCAAATGAGGGACTTTGGAAGCCCGACCGAAATCTTGATAGACTTTCCCTTTAAAAGCTTTTAAAAATAGTTAACTATTATTTTTAAATGGGAAAACCCTTGTAATCTGTAACCCTTTAAACTTTCCAAAGAAAAACCTTTTCCAAACCCTGATCGTAAAGGGCGTTTTGGGCCTGCTGTCCCTTTTCCCAAAACGTAAAGAACGGGCATTAAAAATCTGATTTTTAAAACCGCTGTATTTGGGTGTGTTTGAGTACCTATTTTTATTGTAGACAACTCACCTTTTTAACTTTTAAAATAAAGGGGTTTTTTTCTGGGGGGGGAGACCCTAAAAATGCAACTTTGCTTTGGAACTGTAGTCAAATTTGAACTGTTTACGGACACGATTTTTAATTATATAAAATTAAAATATTATATATAAAAATATTATAATTATTTTTAAACATAAAATAAATGTAATGCAGTATTTTTTAAATTACTTACAAAAAAATTTAAAAAAATTTTAAACCTTTTGGGGGGTCCAAAATCGCCCTTTTTGTCACTGGTGGGCGGAAACCCGCCTTGTTTATCCAAATTATTTTGTCCAACGATATTGCAAAAAGAATCGCTGCTTTTCTAACTCTAAAACGCCCCGTGCCCACCTTGCTCCGAATTTACATTTCGGGGAAAAGGCTTTTGTAAAATTAATTTTCCCAAAGGCGCACTAAAAATACAAAAACGACAAAATTTAAAAAATTGAAATTTTAAAAATTAAATACATATTTTTTTAATATTGATAATAATATAAACAGAAATTTTATTGAAAGTTTATCTGAAAGTAGCCTATTTTTATTTTAAAACCAAAATTTTTATTTTCGAAACATCAGTTGATAAAAAATTGCTATAAAAACCCTTTTCCCTTAAATTGCCCTTAAAAACTTCATTATATTTTTGTACTTTGTTTTAAAAAAATACAAAATTTTTTAATTGCGGTTTTTGTTTATCGAAAAAGCAATTGGGGCCTTAATTACCGAATTTTTTTTTTACCCGATACAGAAAGAACAAACCTTTTAAAAAACGTACCCCGAATGTGACCCTTTTTAATGTTTTTTTCCTTTTAATCCCCTCTTCCAGCAACCCCGTTTCTAGCTTACTGGCGCCCCGAAATCACCAAACTGCCTGCGACCTGATTGGCGGGAAACCCGTCTTCTTTCCCCCAAATGAAACCTCCGACGAACCAATGAGTAACGGGGCCGGGAAACTGCCTCTTTTTTAGCGTCTATTGTCCAAGACGGGGCGAGACAGACGCGGATCACTGTGAATACCGACTCATGTCAATTTTATCTGTCTTTTTACAAAATGACCTCCCTTTACAAGGTACGTGTTGGCGCCCGGGTTTTAATCGTTTCTTTTTTCCGGAAAAGGGTTTCAGACGCCCCGCGTGACTCGAAGTGAAAAAGCATGCAAATTTGGGGATCAAAAACCTTTTTATTTTTGGCAAATGCTTTTAATAACCTTTTTCGATTTAAAAGATTTAAAAAGCTAAATCTCTTCTTTAAGTTTTGTGGCCCCATGAGGGGTTATCTCAAACTGAAACCCCCCCCTTGCAAAGAAAATGACACTGAAAACGACCTTAAGTTTAAACCCAAAAAAACTGATCCCCACACATTATATTATTCGGGGACATGCATTTTTCAGTATAATATATGATCCCCAAAAATAATAAAAGTTTCTATATATCATTTATAAAGCGTATGACACGCACCTTTTTTCAGTATATAAAAATTATTTAAAACCCCAACAATATGATGTTGATAAATTTTTATGAATAAATTTTTTAAAATAAAAATAATAAAATTTTTTGCTATTTTAAACATTAAAAAGGGGTTGATACCCCCCCACACACACACACCCCCTGCATTGGGTTTTTTTTTTTTCATTAATTTGTATTTTTTTTTTTCCCCTTTTTATTTAGTTTTTTAAAATTTAGGGCATTTTTAAAGTGTTTTTTCATTGTAAATTTTTTTGGGTTTTTTGTTAAGTATAGCCGTTTTTTAAATTTCTTTTTTTTTTTATTTTTAGTTAGGTTATTGGGAGTAGGTTTAAAAAGATAAATTATTTAAAAATTTTTATTTTATTTTTAACTTTTTTAGTAATTTTGTGCCTTATTTTACTATTTTTTTTTAATTTTTTTTTTTTGATTTTTCCAATCCCTTGAAAGGGGGATATAAATATTTCTTTCTGTCAACATTTATTCCCTTATTTTTTTTTAAAATTTTTTTAATATTTTTTTTATCGGTTTTCCATTTTTCTTTATGGGTTTTCCCTTTTATGATGCAATTAAAAAACTTTATTTGCCCAAAAAGACAACTGTGGGAAAAAAAAATAATTTTATTTTTACAAGGGGTTTTTTTTTAAATTTAAAAGATATGCCTATGCTTGGTTTATTGTCCTGATTTTATGCATATTTTTAGCTGATTCTGTGGCACTGAAAACGGTTTGATCCCCGGGGGCTTTGATTTTATAAACA
The DNA here is from genome assembly GCF_018340385.1 of Cyprinus carpio. Taxonomy (NCBI): domain Eukaryota; kingdom Metazoa; phylum Chordata; class Actinopteri; order Cypriniformes; family Cyprinidae; genus Cyprinus; species Cyprinus carpio. The sequence continues at coordinate 21,116,282 of NC_056594.1, read as the reverse complement.
CAATTTTACCCGGGTTTTATTTATCAAGGGCCCTCATGCTGAAAGAATTGTTGATCTCATTTCCCGTTCTTTTGTTCTCCTTTCCCCCTGGGCCTCAGATTTCAGTTCTGCTGTTGGGTTTAGCAGACAGGGGAACCCGTCTCAGAAAAGGTACTTTTCCCTGGGCCGTAAGGGGAAAAAGGGAAATCACGCGGGGACTTTGGTTTTAGACCGGGGTTTTGGCCCCTAACCCCCAAATTTCAGCTTTCCCGGGTGGGGGGACCTGAAAATCGGTATAAAAATTTATGGAGGCGGGTGGGGCTCACGGGTGCTTTTAGGGTTTTGGCCCTTTTTTTCCCCCAAACTGATGAAAACTTCAACTTTAACTTGTTTTTGAGCGATTAAATGTTGAGAGACCCGGCCCTCTGTCCTGCAAAACAAAAGCACAAAAAGGCTTTTTCATTTTCCTTGAGACAAATTTTTGAAGTATTACTGTAAACCCCCAACCCCCCTTTCCTTGCATTTCTTCTTTTTCGGGTTTCCCGTTTTTCCCCTGTTTGGGGGAAGTTTTTTTTTTTTTTTATTGTTTGAAATTTTTTAAAAAAGAGGTCGGGGAAATTTAAAATCTTGGCTACTGATTTATCCAACGGCTTTTAAATTTTTACAAAATTTGGCTTCACGAAGTTGAGCTCCTTTTCCCCTTTATTTCTGTTAGAATTTTTTCAGATAAAACAACATAAATGGCCTTTGGGACATCATTTACTTTTTTTAATTTTACTTTTTCAGAGTAAAACATTTAGTCTTGATTTTGATTTTTAAAAAAAAACCCCCCCTATTTCTGGTTCGTGAGTTTTATTATTTTAAACTTTGAATCAAAAAAAAAAATCAAATTGAAGTAAAAACAAACATTAACTGGGAAAAAATGTGTAAAATTTTTATATGAGAGCATTTTTTTAATTTTCATTTAGGTTTTTTTGAAGCCTAAAACAACTAAAAACTTAAAACAAAACTAGAGTGTAATAAAAAGGGAAAAAAAGAAAAAATTATGAAGATGACAAAAAAAAATGCAAAGAAAAGAAGGGTTTTTGCAATCTGGACCTTCAACCCGTTGGTCGCCATTGAAGTCCATTATATGGAGAAAAATCCTGGAATGATTTCCTCTTTGTGACTGAAGACAGAAAGACATGAACATCTTGGATGACTTTGGAGAGAGTAAACGATCAGGAGTTTTTATTCTGGAAGTGAACTTAATCCTTTAAGTAATTAATCTGTGGACTAGAAGCTGCATTAGTGGAGAAAACAAAGCGTTCAGCTGCGAAGACTGAAGGATGCGAACATTAGCAGCACCTCAAGTGACAGAAACACACACAATCAGGGTTTTACCATCTGTTTGCATTAGTTTATCAGTATTCTGATGGTTTCTGTGGTGTTGCAGGTCAATGCATGCACTAAACTTTAATAGTTCAGTGTGTTTCGTGACATTATTGTGTGTGTGTGTGTGTGTGTGTGTGTCAGCTTCTGAGAGCAAGCGGAATATAAATCTGGAACATTGGCGTAATTCGATTTTAGCACTGTGTGATGTTGTTTTACGCGCCGCCGCAAGAGATGAGACAGCTGATTGTTAGCTTGCCGGTGTATATTATTGGCACACTGCAGTGTATTTTGTAGCAGTTTGATGAGCGAATGTAAACTGTGTGAAGCGCTATCTGTTCCTCTTTCTTTATTTCACGAGGAGTCGAAGCCATGATTCTCCTGGAACACTGCCCAGCGCATACACAATCACACATCAGTCGCCTTTGTGTTTCGTTGTTTTTGCCCCAATAAATTTAATTATAAAAGAATACAGGCGTCAACAGACGAACCCAAAGGCTCTTCTTCTTAGAGAAGAAAACGCTTTAGCTTTTTTTAGAATTGTAAAGATAAGATGCTTTGCTTTATGAATCTGCTTTCTTCTAATCAGAGAATGTCCATGTACTGGATATACAGATAAAACGCAGTTAATAAGCATTTGTATATAAGTTTATTAAAAATATAGTAAAACAAACTGTCTCTGCAGTAAAGTAAATAATTTTTTGTTAATACAAAATCGGTTTACTTATTTTGCTTTCTTGAATTTAATAGTAATTAGTACATTTAACACACCTTTCCAGACTCATTTTCAGTTTCTTTTTTACGTATTATTTTTGCTTCACGGCGTTCACTTTATTGAAATATCTTTGTATGTATTGTTAATTTATATATACATCTTACTCCATTGCGTTGTTTGATTATCTAACTAGTTAATCAAGTTTGACACATATTATCTTCATTTCATTGCCCCTTTATTTTTTTTATCATGCACTCCATTGCATGGTTTTATACGTTCACTCCATTTGCATATTTTTTATTTTTAATTTAATGTAATTTAATTACATTTACTCCACTTGCATATTTTTATTTCATTTTATATTTTCAGTTTTGTTTTTGTTACTTGTTCACTTGATTTGCATATTTTATTTTAATTATTGCTTTACTCCATTTGCATTTTTTTTTTTAATTATTCAGTTTGCATTTATCTTTCATTTATTTGCATGGTTTTTTTTTTACTTATGCTCCATTTGCATGTTTTTTTTTAAAGTTGTCTTATTTTTTGTTACTTGTTCTTTTCATATTTTTCTTTCACTGTATTCCTTTTTTTTTTTTTTTTACTTTCATTGTGCTCTCCATTTGTTACATTTATTTTATCTATTGTATTGTTCCTCCATCTGCATATTTTTTTAATTTATTTTAATTTGTTACTTGTTCATTTGTTGCTTGTTCACTTGATTCAGCATTTTTTTTTTGGTAATGTGGTTGTTCACTCCATTTGCAAATATTATTAAATTAATACTTTTTAATACTAGTGCACCTTTTTGTATTTTTTTTAGTTTTTATTGTTCCTATGATTGCACATTTTGCACTGTTTTGAGGCTGCAGACGCTTCAGTCAGTCCGATGCAATGCCGTAACACACTAAACTACACTGCAGCAGAAAGAGAGTCTGGGGATGAACGGCTGTGGTGTTGTAATAATGAACGACCTTGTGTTCTGCAGCAGTTCCTCTGGTTCTTCAGGCTTTGGTTCTGTTCAGATCGATTCCTCACAGCTCACCTCGTCTGACCTCTGACCCGACTTACAGTCGGTTCTCTGGCCAGCTCTCGTTAAATAAAATTAGCATGCTCAAAGCCAGCCAGGAATAAGTTCTGAATCCGTGAGGAAGGGAGGCCCAGGACGTGTGTGTGGAGGGGTGCCTGTGCCTGGGTGTTTGGATGAAACGCCTAATTCTGATGCATATTGTACAATATTACCAAAGCAGCTTTTCCATCATGGCTGGTTTGTGCAGTTTGTGATTGTCAGTGTGTACAGGTTATATATTAGTTTGTGTGAGAAACAGTTGTTTACATAGCTTACAGTGAGGCTTGTGAGAAGAACTAGAATGCTACACTGAGTATTGAAAACATTTGAGGATTGGTGGCTGCCTGTCTACTTTGAAAGAAAAGAATCAACTCTTTGATGGGCAACTTAGTGCAGTCAAAAACTTGCTTAAACTAATTACTTGTAAAATCCATTGTTGACCAAGATTTGAATTTTATTTTATTATTATAGGCCATTTGCTTATTTTTATTTCATGGTCACCCAGTTTACTTTTATTACATTCAATGCTGTTTGTTTCATATTTTGTAATTGTCACTTTTTTTATTGTATGCACGCCATTGGACTAGTTTTTTAATTTTTGTTATTCCTTGTAACTCATGTGCATATTTTTTGTTGCTATTTTATACCCTTTTTATGTTTTATTTTAGTACATTCTAATTTGAATTTTATTGATTTTGATATACGTTGTTCATCCAGTAGCTGCAGATAGTTCTTATTTATTTTATCACATTTTACAACCCTTTACTTTCGCCATTATTTTGCTATCTTTTATTTTTAATCACTTGTTTATTTGCATCAAACTGCTAATTACATTCACACCATTATTTGTATTTTCCTTTTTCTAATTTATTGTATTTTCCATTGACCTCAGGTTACACGCTATTTTGATGATTATTTTTTGCTTACATCCAGCTTCATTTGCAATATATGTTTATTTAAAAATCACTTGCTTCACTTCGCAGGCGTTTACGCGATTGGCATATTTTCCATCACTCCATTATTTTTAATCACCTTTTTCCCCCCCCCCAGCTCCATTTGCCCCATATATAATATATATATATATGGTATGTATGTAATTGTCAGCCAGCAGTTTTCATATTTTTTTTTTATTATTGTATAGCTACTTTTAGTTTATCTAAATAACCTCTGAAATTCCATCCAGGGCTGAATCAATTTTGATTTTTAATATTATGTTTTGTATTAGTTTTATGTATTTTCACCCATAGCGGCCACACATCTTATAGCTAGTAAGCCAAGATAAACATGCCAAGTGATTTTTTTTATAGTTATATATATATATATTACTAATATAATATATAGTAAGATTAATAACTGCATATCCAACATATCGTGCATATAGATCATTATCACGTTGAATATAAGGGGACAAAGTTTTGGATAATGTGTCTATACCATTCCCCATGCATATCCCGTCAAATTTTTGCAGCTGTATCTCAAACTGTGCTTCTGGATACGGCGACTTAGTGCTACTGTCAGGCCACACAACAACTGCAGCACATGAAAGATCGACTTTCTAGCATCTCAGGACACAAATGCAGTGAAAGATGACCAAGCATAGACGTGGTTACATCTGGACCATCCCAATCCTGCTGATCACCTAGCCAGCACATTATCCCCGAGAGAAAAAACGCCTCGCCCATGCAGCCAAGCTCCTGCCCCCGGCGCAAGATATCATGCTGAGACGTAGAATGGAAGATTAATGAGACGAGTTCAGCTTGCGATAAGATAGTGTACAGTATATTATCTATTTCTAGTTTATGTACTGATGTTGAATTCTTCTTTCGCCTTATTACACCATGGATAATAAGCCACAAAATAAGACATTTGATAAAAATGCCAAAAATCAATACATTTATAAAATTTTCCAAGTTTTTATTTTTTTGGAGCCAGTTTTTAGCATGCCCAAAGGTGTCCATTTTTTGTTGCCACACAATTCGCTTTAATTTGTGACTCTGAGGGTGCTGAGATCAAATGCGTGTGTAAATGTTAAATAATTGAGCCACGTTTTAGGCTTCCAGTTGGCCTACTCTAATTGTACTTGATAGACGCTGCTGGTTTTCAATTAATTTATGTTTTTTTAGTTAATTAAGTTGGATGTATGAGATGTTAAATAAATGTTCGAGACACTTCGTTACAAGTCGCATCTCACCTTTTATATGAACTTCCCATTCACCCATGCGGGTATTTTCCTGATACTGTATCTTCCCTCGTAACCCCATGGCCCTGATTAAATCTCTAGTCTAGTGTGCCAACGGCACACCTTTTCCTAATTTTTTATTTTTGCTTAATCTTGCTGCACTAAAATAACCATATTACAATCACTGCAGGATAGTGCACAAGCCACATTAAAGATATCACAAGTCTGCAAAGATTGTGTGAAATTAAATGTTTATCTAGACATTCCCAAAGATTTGTTTAAATTAGTATTAATGCCTATATGCTGCAAATGCATGATGGTAAATGAGAACAGTATAGGCCTAATTATTTTCCTTTATATTACTCCCTAATATAAAAGCAACTTCAGATATCCGGCATATAATAGCTTGTCTTTATGTATAGGAATAGTTTTTACTCTACTTTCCTTTGGTTGAAAGTATCAGTTCTATCTGATTAATTAGACCCGCACTTTTATCTGATATTCGACAGAACTGTTTATTTTAAATGCGCCACTGGGTTACACGCCAATACACGTGAAGAGCGCTGAGAATGGTTGAGTGCACTGTGTGCTCAGAATTCGGACCTGCCATTTTTTAGCTGCTGTCAACTCAAACTAAAGTCCAGCCTCCAAATTACATTATCAGGTTTGAAACCACACTTCTGGGATTGGCCAAATCTGCCGATATTTTTTTAAAAAATGCCATATATACGGAACAGGTATCATAGATATACCTCAGACCACTACACAAACCCACCCAGAAGCCCTTGGAAAATGTGGTTCGTGCCATGGGGCCTGCTTGCAAACCATCTTGGAATATTATAACACAACACATACTGTAGCAATACGCTTAAAATACCACTCAGAACACCTTCGGACAACCACATAGCAACACCTTGGCAACCATCTATAATATTATAACAAACAACGTATGCAACACACTAAAACCACTCAGACAGCACCTTGGCAACTGCATAAACAACCCTTGGCAACCCACCTGCGAATATTATACCAAAACACATACTGTAGCAACACCCTAAAAACCACTCAGAACACTTGGCAAACCGCATTTAGCATGAACACCTTGGCAAACCATCTGGAAATATATATAACAAACACGTAGCAACAGCACTTAAAACACATCAGAACACACTTGCCCAACTGCATACATTACGCACACCTTCGGCAACCTCTCGGAATAATGGAATTATACCGCTAAACACATACTGTAGCCAACACCCTAAAAACACTATCAGAACACTTGGCAACTCGCATAGCAACCTCCTTGGCAACACCATCTGGAATATTATAAACAAACACCATACTGTTGCAACACACCTAAAACACTCATCCAAACACCTTGACAACCACATAGCGAACAACCACATAGCAACACCTTGGCAACCATCTGGCATATTATATACAAACACATACTGCCTAGCAACACCCTAAAAAACCACTCACAAACACCTTGACACCGCATACCAACACCTTGTTCTTTCTTGGCAACCATCTGGAATAATTAAAACACGTCAACAGCATACGTGTAGCAACACCCTTAAAACATTCTAGAACACCTTGCACAACGCATGGGGGTACAAACTAACCCTTGGCAACCATCTGGAATATTATAACACAACACATAGCTGTAGCAAGACACCCTAAAAAACACTCAGAACACCTTATGACAACGGTGTAGCACAACACCTTGACAACCATCTGGAATATTATAACAAACACATACTGTAGCAACACACTAAAACACTCAGAACACCTTGACAACGGCATAACAACACCTTGGCAACCATCTGGAATATTATAACAAACACATATTACTGTAGCAACACCCTATTAAAACCACTCAGAACACATTTGGTAACCATCCATGAACATTTTTGAAGCAAGCACCACGTAGTTTAGCAGTCCACACTAAAAACACTACTCGAAACGAGCATTTTGGCAGCCACATACCAACACCTTTGCCCGTAACCATTCAGACCTCCAAACACTTTTGGCAACCACATGCCCCTGTACCTGTTACGCAACATGCTAAAATCCACACATAGCAAAACCACTTGCCGTAACCACTAATAGCAACAGATTTGAAAACTTGATTAAAGTCTGACCCTGAATTCGCAGCCTGCCCACTAAAACCAAACGTGTTTTATGTTGCAGATACGCTAGTCTGCTATTTCTGCTGTGCCATTGAGGACCAGATAACGAACTGATCACACTGCGAGATCATCCACCGCTACGTCGAGCTGCGCTCGACAAATACTTTCGGCAGTGTAATCATCCATAGGCCTGACAGAAAACTAAGATTTGACATTAGCTACCTTTGCCTTGCCAAAACACAAAGACGATTGCCATGATCAACAGTGCTTGATCTTCAAATCTCAGGTCTGCCGGAGGCTGTGATATCATCTCTTCACACTTCGAGATAGGCGCTATTTTATACTCTGGCACCGAGTTCTCCTCCTGGGACAGGCGAGAGCTCAGTTAGAATGTCAAAGAAGCAACTAGTCCTGAAAGCCCATCGCAGCAGGCAGATACTAGCTGCAGGCGGTGGAGGCACATGTGCTCTCTTAAAAGACATTTTTTCAGGGACAAAAACACTTTGCTAAACAAATTTAGTTGAAGCTTAATTAATCAGTTGACATGTTTTCATATCTTATCTTCTACAGAATAATAAACACACTGCGATTGCACTTTAATGGGTTCTATTGTCCCTCTCTTGAATACGAGGATCGTTTATTACGGGCCAACAGCAATAGCAACGGGCACCGCTAACGAAGGGTATATCATGTTTTTGGGGCCCTCTCTAACTTTTGAATTGGAATAGTAGGAAATCCCTCAGGCAACTGCAGGCTGTCACAATGAATCTCATTGGATTATCAGTGCACAGCACATACACACACATTCTGCTCTCTGTGTGTGTATTTATACCAGCTGCGCCCAGGCGTGCAAAATCAAAACCGCTCCTTTTGGTTCCTTACAGTGCTTAGAAGGATCTGAGCTTTCACACAATCCAATCGCTTCATCTTCATGGAGTTTTTATCAGACTCATCAGGATCTGCAAGAGATATCCTGTCCTGACGTCAGCTTAATTTCAGAGTTTAAGCATGAAATGTTGCCTTTATTAAGGTTACAGTTGCTTTTTTCCTCGTGGATTCCATTTGGGGGGGGGGAAAATGTGCACATAATGTTTGTTTCGTATAATGTACTAAGGCGTGTCTGATCCAACATGACTAAGCCTAGTCAACAGTGCACTTTGCAATGCACCCAGACCTCTTAGACAAACAAGCGCATGAGCAAACACCATAGGAACCACTCAGAGCCACTCAATCCAGTTCACCTCACCTCAAACACCTTATGCAAAATGCATAGACAACGCCCATACCACGGATAACCAGGCGGAGAAGGAACACCGTAAACATTTGCCGTCAGAACCTCATGGCAATAATACCTGGCAACCACTCAAGAACACATTTGCCTAGCAACCACATACTGTCCATAAGCAACACTCAAAAAAAGTCTCAGGACACCCTTTGTATCCACATGGAGCAAGCTGTAACAGTAACCACCTCAGCAGAACAACTTTCTTTCAACAATCCTAGACAACCCATCCGATAAAGATAGCAACTAAATACCCGTAGCGCGACACAGCCAAAAAAAAACAAAAAACACACCCACTCCAAAACACTTTGGCAATCACAGAGCCGAAACAACCTGCCGAACCATGTAGAATAACTGTATCAACTGCATATAAACAAAACATAAACAAAAACATGCCATGAGCAACAATCTGAGGCAACCGTCCAGGTCCATAGTGCATTTTAGGCAACGCGATCCCATACTTATGCGACGACACACACTACAAAACCACTCAGATGCGCCTTGGTACCTCATAGCAATGCACACAGTAACCACTAAGTAGCAACTTCTTAATGCTCACCTCACAGAACTCCAAAAAAAAACCCTCAAAACAATCCTTAGCAATCACAGGAAACAACAACTCTCGTGCCCAACCACTCCATAATCACTGTTTATAGCAACTGACATAGAAAGTCACGGATAGGAAACCACCCACAGCAACATTCCTTAATCAGTCAACGCTTCAGAACCACACAGCCAACACCTTATTAGCAGACCGAATATCAGTAGCATATTATAGCAACAAGCATACTGTAGCAACAACAAGCTAAAAAAACGCTCTCAAAACCCCTTGGCAACCACTCATAATACTGTAGCAGCAACTGCATAGCCGAACACTATAGGAACCACCAAAAAACTTCTAACAGTCACCTCATAGAACCCACATTAGTCAACACCTTTCAGCAAGCCATGTCAGAGCATTTATAGCAACAAACATACTAGCTTTTTTTTTTTTTTTTTCAGCAACAAGCTAACACAAAACACTCAAAACCACCTTGGCAACCACTCATAGATAACTGTAGCCAACTGCCATAGCACACACTATAGGAACCAACCCGAGAACATTCTCAACAGCACACCTCTATGAACCGACATAGCAAACACCTTAGCAACTCATATCAGAGCCATAATAACAACAACATACCTTAGTTAGCAACACAGCTAACAAAAAAACAAACTGCAAAACACACCTGTGCGCATTCACTCATAATACGTGTAAGACAACACAACCATAGCAACACTCTAGGAGACCACCCGAGAGACATTCTAACCAGCCACCTCAGCAACCACATAGCAACTACCTAAGCAACCATTCAGAGCATTATAACAACAAAGTCAATACTGTGTGCAACAAGCAAAAAAAACAACCCAAACACACCTTTGGCAATCACTCATAAGTACTGTGTAGCAACTGCATATCAACACTATAGGAACCACAGCAGAACATTCTAAAGAGCCATCCTCAGAAACACATTAGACAACACGCTTGATTGCAAACCATTTCAGCAAGCCAGGTAATACACAACACCATACTGTAGCCCACAAGGACTTTCACACACAAATAAACACCCAAAACACACTTTGGCAATCACTCCTGATACTCGCTAAAAGCACAAGCTGCACATAGCAACACTAGTAAGTAGACCACCCAGAAACATTCCCTAACAGACCACACTCAGAAACCACATCAGATCAGCCAACACTTAGCAACCATTCAGAGCATGGATTATAACATACAACAGTACAGGTATCCTACAAGCTAAAAAAACACCCAAACAACATCCTTGGCAATCACGCATAATAAACTGTAGCAGACTTGCCAATAGCCACACTATTAGGAATCCACCCAGAACATTCTCAAAGCCACCTCAGAATCACATACAGTAGCAACACCCTAGCAACCATTCAGAAGCATTATAGCCAACAGCATACTGTAGCCAACAAGGTAAAAAAACAATCAAAAACACTCATGGCAATCCCACTCATAATATTGGGTAGCAACTGCATAGCGAAACACATAGGAACCACCCAGAACATATTAGTGACAGCCACCTCAGGAACCGCATGGAGCAACACCCTGTAGCAACCATGTCAATAAAGCGATTATATAGGCAACAGCATATCTACGTAGCAACAAGGCTAAAACGCAATCAAAAACACCTACTAGGCATACTCACTCATCATAATTTAGCCAAAATGCCATAAGCCATAACACTATAGTTGCAACCACCCAGAACATTCCTTACAGCCACCCTCAGAACCACATAGCCAACACCCTAGCCAGGGCCATTCAGCAGCACTCTATAGGCAACAACTAATCACCTTATAGAACTGCAATTACAGGCCAACAACTTGCGCAAATCGTCCAAGTACATTATCGCCAAACCACTAGTTCTGCTGAGCTAACGCGCCTCAAAAAATGCACACGCAAGCATCCACAATTGTACTGCCTCATGAGGAACTCCAACAGTTTGCCTCCTTTTGAACAGACCATAGCCAAACACCGCCTAGAGCAAACCATTCAAAACCTGCTAGCAATACACAGAAACACTCAGCGCAGTGCGTTGGTAGCACCGCTATAGCAATGTGCCTATGACAGCCAGAACATCCTGGCCAACTGCCCCAGAAAAACATGGGCATAGACACCAGCTCGGATCTGTTCCTAGCAACCTAATAATAATACAGCCTAGCAGCAAGCCAAAATGCTCTTGCAACTGTTCCCGCGCGCGCTTATAGCAAACTGTATCATCTGCTATTGAACATCGCTGGCAATGGTGTGGGGGTTCGCTACTTTTATCTCAAGTCTTTTGAGCACGTTAGCAACTGGTCCCCATAGCAGATACATGCCTTACAAATTCTAATTACGCATAAATGTTGTAATCTGCGTCTTCTGCTTGAGTACACTTCTAGATGCGCTCAGAAATGGCTATCACGTCAGGCATTAATTTCAGGTGGCTGCTGCATGTATCGACTTTACCACGACTGCCCATTTGCATGTCTTTTTTTTCTTCTCTCTCTCTTTGCTTTATGTTATTCTTTTCTTTTCTTTAAAATGCGTCCACCTCGAACTGTTTTGATTCACAAGAATCTAGATTTTTCAGATTCCGTCTGCCCTTCCATGGTTATGATTTATGCATTATTTGACGGTAGAGTCTGCTCAGTCCGTCAGTCTCGCCTGGTAGCTTCTAGTCAATAATCTGATCCCATTGGAACAGTGATTTTATTCTTCACATGTCGTCCGGCTTCTGATCCGTGATGAAATCAAACCAAAACTATTTAAATTAAATTATTTCCCCCCAACAAAAATAATCTGATCTGGTCAAATGGAAGTTGATGCGCCATGTTGAAATTTTATCTCAAATAAAAATAGTCTAGAATAAACTACAGATATAATGAGTGATATTTCATGAAAATGAGGGGTCAACGCAATAATAAAAAATACAAATATACTTTTACTATAACAAAAAAATAGATCGCGAAATTAAATTAACGATTCATATAAAATTTTTAATCGCACCCATAAAATAGACTTAATTTTTTTAATCGTTATTTTTGTACCTCTATATCCTTCCCCCCAAAATCAAAAGGAAAAAAAAACTAAAGCATATTATTATATATATATTCATTTGTTAGTTTTTGTTGAGTAAAACGGGTGACCTGGCTTTTACAAGTATAGTAGCGTCCTCATTTTGTTAACATTCAGTTTATTGCCCATAACTAACATGCCAACAATTTAATATTGACATCTTTTTCAATGTTCGATAATAAAAATGATTCACATGTTTATTCACAGTGAAGTTCAACTAATGTTGAACAGATACAACTTTAAATTAATAATGTATTAGTAAGTTTTAAACTATAATAAGTAACTAACATCAATTAACGTGCTATATAATTATCGATCCATGTTCAACTAATATAGTTAATTAATGTATAACAAATGAAGCCTTATTGTTAAAGTGCTTACCACTAAAACAATGTTTTGCGTTTGCTTTTTTTTTAAAAAATAAATTCTACACGTACTTAAGCCGATCCGGATTTTTTTTAAATTCATATATTTAGTTTGGTCGTTTTTAACAATGAACCTTTTTTTAATTTTTGGAATTGTGACATTATTAGTTTATTAGACATTTACATTCTTATTTCCTTTTTATTTTTGACTGAAGTATGTTTTGTGAGATTCACCCTTTAGTTACTAATGAGAAAGCCAAAGCAGTTTTAGTTCCTGTACAGTTATCCGAAAAGTCTCGACTTGGATGTTGTTTTTTTCTAATGATATGATGTGCAAGTTGGCTGTTAATTCATATAAATTAAGGTCTAGTTAGACATTAGTTACAGACTAGAAGAAATAGCAGACCATTTGCCGCCCATCGTTAAAGACAACGTTTGTGGAGCTTTGAAAGCCAGAACGGCAGCTGCTGCCGTTTATCATAACTCTGACTGCGTTCCTGACAGACTTTGTCCAAGAGCGGCCAAAGGTACAAGCTCGACAAAGTGCAGGTGAACGAGTTCCGGGAGAACATAGTTTTTTTTTATTTTTTTGATGTGCTGCCCACTGCTTTGCAGCAAGACATGACCCACGGAGCCACTTGCCACAGAATGAATATGAGCTAGTTTTTATTGCATCTTTTGATATTGGCGTCATGGATCAAATAACTGCCCTTATCGAATTTTTTTTTTTTTTTTTTTAATTTTTCGTTTTTTGCTTTTTTTCGTTCAAAAGCAATAAACAAATGTACATAAATCAATACAACAAAACCTTTATATCCAGTTTGGATTGCATGCCTCATACCCTCCCCCCCCCCTTCTGGGGCTAGCCCTGGAGATTGATCCTTTATATTTTGCTGATTTGAGTGATCGAGATTTGTGTTTGGAATGTTTTAATGAATCCTGCCTTTGTGTCTATTAATGAGCTGCCTGTTTCTCAAGCTTGCTTCCCATTTCATCCGTTTGTGACTGTATCTGCGTTGTAGTATATTTATTACTTAAATTGAAATCGATCCCTTCAGAAAACCTAGATTTTTTTGCGTTTTATGCAGTACAATTTGTGAAATCACTGATTTTAGCTAGTATTTCTGCGACTACTTTATTTTCAGTTTGTATATACTTGCTACATTCATTAGTTTGACCAATGAATTTACGTAATCGGTAAAATGCCCATTTTTCTTTTTTGCCCTCTAAAATGTGAGATTTAATCCTTTTGAAATTATTGGCATAGCACATCAAATAATATGCCCTAACTCCAAAACACCAACTATCGGGGCAACATTTATTTTTGTGTGTATTTTCCGGCCCGAAAAAAATATAGCTTCTCAATGTAAACAACAAAAACCATAAAAAGAAGATATACTGTATATATATACAGTACACACACAGCACACATATTTTTTTATGTGTTAAGGGAAGATTTATTTCAAATAACTAAAATGCTGAAAAAAAAACAATTACAAAAATGTAATACAAACCTACATGTACATTTCAAAACAAACTCAAAAAATTACAAAAACACAAACAGTTGTTACTAATAGTAAATCTGAAGCTTAAATTGAGAGAACACACACACATAAAAAATTGCGATAAATCATTTCTAATGCAGTGTATTTACAATTTGTCAGTATCATGCTACATAAACTAACACAAGCGTTTAGGCAGAAATTTTTTGTTCCTCTTCCCCGCCCTTAAAAGTGCACTGTGATCATTGAGCCTGCGAAATCATGAAATGTCTTCCATGACCAGGCCACAGCGGCCATGTATTTTATGATCTATAACTTAGCAGTTATGATGTTATATTTTTTCATCTCATGTTGATTGTGCTTATTTTCCTGCGGCCAGTTGCATAAACTCTGGGGCCTTTATGTTTGTCTTAAACATAGCTCCATCCCCCCCAGCACTTATCAGTTTGCAGGAGTAAAAGTCGTTTTAGTTTTGCACCACGAGCCCCAAAATGAGATTATACTGACTTGTACTTCTTGTCCTCTAAGAGGTTTATTTCATACAGGAGTATTCGTTTCTGAAAGACTCATATTTGCCTTCAGGTCTGAGAGTAATTGTAGCTTCTGGTCGTTTAGTGTTTGGTTCAGAATCACAGTATACCACATTCTCAGTCCTTTTTTTTTTTTTTGTAGTACGCCATCACAATCTTAATTCGATTTCAAGAGGTTCCTGCGCCTCCTCTGAAATGCGATCGGCGTAACTATCTCTTGGACCATCGGGGCGTGTTTAGAAATTGCGCTGGTGTTTCGCTGCCCGTTAGAGCCAGACTGAAGACTGGAGGACGGTGGTCTTGACCAAATGCAGGAGACTAGAGCTTATAAGGGACCGGAATGTCGCCGCTCCACCATGTCAGACCCCTATGGCCCGTAAATGGTGTCCTGAATTTGCCTTGAGCTGACTTCTGCATTGGCGCTAATGACGAAGCTCCTCGCCTCGCCCTCTGCATTTGGAGGAGATGTGAGTGATGATGAGGCGAGGCCGGGGCCAGGTGTTTGAAACTGCACTATTTTCAAACTCTTGCACCTTTGACCTGGGATCCCAAGATTCAGGACTTCATCCCGCCGTTCAGCAGGCTCAATAGTATCGTGAAGGCACATACTTTTGAAGTTTGGTATTATTAGACAAAGGACAAAGAAATAAAACTGTGTTAATAATATCAAAATTGTGTTCAACAGAAAGTTTGTTACTACGAGACAATTAATCATGTAAAAAATGTTAGTTTTGCAAAGTTATAAATAAAACAAACTACTCTATTCAAGTAGCGCTTTTGCAATAAACATGCACTGTTTTTTCAAGGACTTTTTACAATACAGAAGTTAGTACCACATTTAACCATTAAAATGGTTACTTGTTTCTTCTGCTCTCAATTATGTTGCCCCCTTTAGTGCTAGTGATTCTTGAGTTGAAGAATCTTTAGACTAACCACATTTTGTAGTGTGTGGAAAAATCAAAAAATTAAATTATTAGATAATAATCTTCGACAAATTAGGAATGTAATTATTAAAATTGCAATATAATCTCTGTGCAGAGTTTTTGCAATAACTAGTAATTTATTCTGAATTTATACATATTTTTTTTAAAATTGCGAGCTTTTGCGTAGCAAAAATAAAATAATTGAATAGAACTTGAATCACATAATTTGCTCTTATTGAGATACAAATTAAAAGAAATAATAATTTGGGGTTGACAGTTATTAGAGTGCAACTTAATTATCTATGACGTATTCAGGCAAATGAACTGTCAAATATAAATGAGTTATTACATTTCTACTAAAAAATATAAATATCATAGGGCTATAAGCACAATTAAAATCAATTGCCTTAAGTTAATCAGAGTATATAATATTTATTAAATTAATAACAAAAAAGTATATATATAAGATATATTGATCGTAATTTGATACTTATTACTTTCTTTTAAAAACCCAAAAAAAATTAAGTTGTCTTCTTACATTAGACCACTTGACTCAAATACTCAGGGGAAAGAAAAAAATCCAGTGTAGCCAATTAAGAATATATACCTTACGTATTACCGTATTGATAATTATTAATTCTTATAAATCTATACACACAATTGAGGCGTATTACAGATGACACCAACCAATATGGCCATAGTTACGCGGATTCTGTCAGGCGTGCTGAATAAAACGAAATACAATATTGTCGTCGGAGTTTTGTATGGTCCTCGTGCTGCTGATTACTTTTGTTTTTTACACTTGATAGGTATCCATCGAAGTGAAAGGAATAGTAAATACTGATTCTCGGCGAGAATTTGCAGCGAAGACACAAAGACGCATCGTGCCAAGTTTAATAGTAGTCTGAGTTCGTGATGCACCGATCAGGATCAGATGGTGGGCACAGATCATACTGTATGATTATCTTGAATAGCATCCTGGCGGCTTTTCTTTTCCTGGGGGGGCCTCGGCATACTTGGTTAATTTACTAGGCAGGGCTTCATCAATTGTTTATGGCATTGTGCTCCGGTATACTATGTTAGCAATTTCCAGCAGTTGTCATGAGCTTGTCATTGCAGATCCATTGGGGGTGCTTTGCTCCTATTGTTTAAAATAACTTCCATTACGATCACCATTGTTCTGGAGTACCTTCTGGCTATTTTTTTTTCTAAGATGCGAAAGTAAAATATGCTTCAGTCCAGAAGATCAAGACTACACAAAAAGTAGCCTCATGGAAGCCTCATGGGAGTAGCCATATATTATGAAAGCGTATTTGTAAACAGAAGAATCTCCTAGTTCTACAAACATGATTATTTCATACTGCATGTTGTCTAGGTCTCTAGACCTCTAACCTGCCAGATATGCACCCCAAGGTCCCATTTTGATCACAATGTTGCATCTATCAGTCTTTAGTTGTGTTGACTGTGGTTATCAAGCTCTATGAGAATTGCTTACCATAATATTTATTCTCAGTCCTTGACATTGTTCACATCTATGATATCTTTAGGGTTGTAGCCGGTGAAGATTTCAAGGTGTCATTTGGGTTTTTTTTAAAATTTGAAAAAAATTATGTAATATTTTTAAAGTTCTGTATTAAAAAAAAAATTTTATTAAATTAAAAACAAAAAAATCAATTTTTCAAATAAAATTAAAATAAAAAAAAAATGTTTTTTTGGGGCTTAAAATTAATATAAAAAAATTCATTAAAAAAAATGTAATTTTTTTTTATAAAAAAAATTTTTAAATTATAAAAAAAATTTTAAAATTTTAAGGGCAACACCAGGAAAACGTGGTTAAATGGAATTTTTTAAAAAAAAAAAAACCCGGGGGTGGGTGTAAAAAAAGGGAAGAAAAAACAATTTGTCTTGGTTTTTGGGGGTTTGGGGGTTTGGGGGGTCGGGGGGGGCCGGGGGGGGGGTTTTGGGGGGGGGGGGAAGGCCCCCTTTCTTCCCCGGGGGCCCGGAAGGGGGGGCCCGGGGGGGTTTTTAGGTTCCCCCCGGTGGGCCCCCCCCGGGGGGGCCCCCCCCCCCGGAAACCCCCCAAACGGGGCCTTTTTTCCCCTTTTTAAAAAAAAAAACCCCCCCCATGTTTTTCCGGGAAAAAAAACCCCCCCCTTTTTTTCCCCAAAAAAACCCGAGGGTTTGGGGGGGAAATTTTAAAAAAATTTTTTTTTTTAAAAGGGGCAAAAATTTAAAAATTTTTTTTTTAAAAAATTTTAAAAAATTTTAAAATTTACGGGGTTTTCCAAATTTTTATTTTATTTAATTTTATTTTAAAAAATTTTTAAATTATAAAATTTTTTTGAAAATTAAAAATTTGAAAATTTTTTAAGGGTTTTTTAAAACCATTTTTTCCCATCTAAAGGTTTCAAATTAAAAAGGGAAAAAAATAATTCCCCTTTTGGGGTTTTAAAACCCCCCGCCCGCAAAAACCCCCCGGGTTTCGGGGTTTTTTGAAAACCAAAAACCCACCCCCCTTTTCCCCCGGGGGGTTTAAGGGGTTACCCGAAGCGGGGGGCCCCAAAAATTTTGTTTTCTGTTTCTTATAAACCCCCTACGTGTGCCTGGGGTTAGCTCTCCGTTTTGGGGAAACTCAGGGTTTTTGGTAAATCCGGGGGCCCCAGAGAAAAACCCCAGGTCGGGGCCCCCTTCCTTGGGAACGGGGTTTGTTTGGCGGGGAAAGAAGAGGCTTTTGGATGAAAAGGGGGGAATTTTTCCCCTTTTTTTTGTTTTTTCCCCCTTTCCCCGGGGGTTTTTTTTTTGGGTTTCCCGCACCCTGTCTTTTTAAAAAAACAAAAAATAAAAAATTTTTAAATGCTGAACTGCTTTTATTTGGTTAAAAAACGAAAAAAAATTTGAAATATTATTTTTTTAAAAAACTTTTTCTTTGAAAATTTTGTTGTTTTATTTTTGTGATCGCAGCGTATTTTCACATCATCTCCCGTCTTCGTTCACATGATTTCAGAAATCATTCTAATATATGATTTCTGCTAAAAACATTTATTAATTTCAATGTTAAAAACAAAATTTTCCTTTTAAATTTTTTTAAAAAATATAAATTTTTTTTTCAGGATTTTTTGATGTAGAAAGCTCAAAAAAAACAACTTTTTTTGAAATAGAAATTACGTAAGCTAAATGTTTTGCTACTTTTGATCAGTTTAATGAAGTATTTAAAAGGGGTACTCCCCCCCAAAAAAAAATTTTGTCATTTAACACTTTCCCCATGGTTCCAAAACAAAAGCTTTGTTGTCTTGAACCAATTTAAGATTTTTGGATGAAATAGGAAGGTTTTGACTGTCCATAGACTGAAATAAATAAAAATTCAGAAGCTTTTAGGGGTTTGGAAACGAAATAAAATAAATGATTTTAATATTTATAAAAAACAATTTTTTTAAAAAAAAAAAAATCTTTTGCCTCAAACTTTTGAACTGTTCTGTAATTTTGGATTTTTATAAAAATTATTTTCCTTTAATGATATAATTTAATTTTTAAAATTTTTTTATTTTTGCTAAATAGTATTTTAAAAATTTTATTAAAAAACAATTTTTTCATCTTTTGAATAAACTATTATTTCCCATCAAATTAAATTTTTTAATGGTTTATATTGCATTCAAATTTGAGGGTTGAACAAGTAAAAAGCATTCAGGCGTGTTGGTTTTTTGATCTTTTGATGGTTCGTTGTTTGTTTTTCCCCCTGCATTATTTTGTTCTGCCCGTGTCGTCTGTCTGCATGTTTTCAGTGTGTGGTGTGGGGTGTTTCTTTTCAGCCCCGACTGAGGCTTTTAAAATGGTGTCTGATTGGCGCTGTGGCCCCTCCCCCCGCACCCGCTGGCTCCCCCCTGCCAGCACCCCCAAAACAGAGGTGCACTTTTGGGCCAAATTCCCCTGCCTTCCGTCTTGTTTATGTTTGCCGTTTGTGTGTGTGTGTGTTTGTGTGTGTGTTGGTGTTCTCGAAATTGATCTCATTCTTTCGTTGGGACTTCCATTGCCAGGAATAAACCTTTTTTTTGGGCCGGATCTGTTGTTTATTTTTGGGAAAAGACATTTTAGAATCGAATAATTCTTTAAACTGTGGATCCGGTTGAAAAAGTGCTTTGGTCTTTTTTTCTCTTTGTTTCCCTTTGGTTTTCAACTAAAAACTTTTTAACAACAAACTCCTTACGAAACAGGCGTTTTTTTTTATGCAGATTTTATTCTCAAAACTTTAAGTAACTAAAGTTTTTCCCTTAAAAAACCCTTATTTCTTTTTGACTGAAAACAGAAGACTGAAATCTTGAAAACTGGAAAGTAAAATTTTCAGGGGTTTTTATTTGGAAGTGAATACTTTAAACTTGCTTTAATTATATATTAAAAGTTTTAAGAAAATTATTTTTTTTGTTTTAATTGTTCCCCTATGTTTTTGAATTTCAGCTTTCAGGTTTTAAATGTATTTTTAAAAAGAGTTTGTTGTTGGCTTAGATTTGTTTTTTTCTTGTAACAAATTGCAGATGTTTTCAATTTGTAAAAAAAAAACACACACACACACACACACACACACACAATAGATCTCAGTGGCCTCAAAAGGTTTAGACCTTAAAACCACATTGAAATATATGGAAAGTTTGCATTAGATGATAAAAAAATGTTTTTTTTGGTATCAAATTTTATCTATCAGGTTTTTTTGGGTCTTAATGAGAAAAGGAGGAAAAACAGCGTTTTATTCGAACTCAAAAGAGAAAAAAATAACAGTTTGGTGCAGATGCTGTAATTTTTTATGATAAAATTTATGCTTACTGTAAATCAGTGAGATCTTTATAACAGTAGAGCAGAACTGCTAAAATTAAAAGAATTCTCGTCCCCTTAAAATAAAATCTTGGTAAGATGAGATTTAAAATTCAAATGATCAGATTTGGATGCATTGATTTTTTTTAAAAACTGATTGATGGGAATCAAGTAAAGCTGGGCTTCAGTCAGTAAGTGTTCACCTGGAGATGTTACTGCTGGTTATTCTGACCTTTGCTTGATCAAAATCACTCAAGATCTGACACAGAAGCCTGTGGCTGAAGCTGGGCCCTTGTACGAATTAAAGAGAGAAGGCAACAAAAAGAGATTGATTTCATCACTAAAGAAAGCGCAGAAGCAACTAGCTGATTCCAAAACACATTGAGGCTTCAGTTCAAAATGAAGAAATGTGACATTTATAAGTGAACTGTTCTTTTGGGCTGCTGTATTTCTGCCATCACTTTAATAAGCTTTACCTGACACATCTGCGCTTCAGTGTTCCAAAAGCACAATCTATGCATTTTGTTTCAATATTTATGGGGTCTGATTTGAAAACAGGATTCATGATTTCCCAGAAGTACAGTCCGTTTTGGATCACACTGAGGAATGTAGAAGTCATGATTTGAGTGGAGTCTGTAGGATGGATGATGTAATTTATGTGTGTTGTTTTGTAAAGAAGCTGTAGAGAATAAACTTCAAATGAAATGTGAGAAATTGTAAGAGAAGTGTGCTTGTGTTTTATAGCTGGTAGAAACTCATGAAGGCCTTTCGGGTAATATTTTACATGAAAATCAAAAAGAATGAAATAAGAAATTTATGTTTTGCATAATAAAACCGAAGCCTATTTTAGGAGCATTACTTATATATATATATATCTCCCAATTGTTTTGCCAGTTTTGTATTATAATACTGAAAAAATTATCCAATGCAAATATTTCAAAATCCAATTTGCATAATTAAACATAACCCCCACTCAACATCACTACATTTATAACCAACACAATATATCACCAAATATACACAACATGCTATTTTACGGGGCTCATAAATAAAAGCTACTTTATCAGTCATTAAAAAGCCAGAAAAAATAAAATTCCCTAAACACAATTTCTGAAAAAACCGTACATCCACACAAACACACTTCACATTTTCACATAAAAACATCGCTCAGCGCTCATATTTATTCAATGAAATCATATTCTTTTGAAGTTTCATCCAGCCAAATCAGGATTTTTGCATTGCAAATCGGAAGGATTTTTTGCATGAATTTTGGACAAATTTGATACCTGCCAAATCTATTTGTAGTGATCTCACTGTTGTTTATATTGTGGCTGACACCACAAATAAATCTTATGGGAAACACTTATATATATATCTTTTTTGGATATTGGAATAAAATATGACCTGGATATGGTTTTTGTGAGATTCCCATATTTGAAACTAATTTTACATCCACACTGATGAATTTCCAAATGAAACCAGATATGTTGTGAGGGTGTACATACAGATACAAATGTAGGTTGCTAAATGATGTATGATTATGTGTTTTTTGTTTGTTAAGTTATTCTCAGTAGCTGCATCTTCTGAGAAGGCGATGATAATACTTCAGTCATTTCTAAGCGTGGAGCAGGTTATTATTGATGAAAGTAAATGAAATCCGTTTTGATGATGTTGACTTTGAGGCAAGGCTGAACACAATGGAACTGACGTGAAGTTGTGTTATTTCCTCTCTGGTTTGGTCTGTTTAGGTGTGTGATATATATACGGTATATCTCATGTTGATTTCTGCTCTTGCTTCTGTACTTCCGCGGTCAAAGCCCCTCCTGGACCTTCACACGCAGGGGCGAGCGCTAGTTGGGTTTTAATTCCGATGAGAATCTTTGCAGCTCAATAATCATGAATGAGATTCCAGACTCCTGGAGGGAAAGTAATGTTAAAGATCCATCCTGCTTGGCGCTTTCAGGATTGTGTCTTTTACCCGATGTTTAAAAACCAGAGAAAATAAGCCAAACTCACATTCAGTCAATCCACTGAAGAAAACTAACTTACTACCAGATCTAACCCATAAAAATCAGCTTTGTTGCTGTAAATTAATTTATTTAGGTTGATTCAGTGATGTTAAATTATATTTTTGATTTGAATAAAACAATTAAGTTAATTTAGATTTTACCCTTTTTTTGTGTGTGTGTGTAGTTGATTGTGCACTTTTAAAATCATCAGTATCTGTAATACTTTATTACAGTAAATTGCACGTTGATAATTATTAGTTTTTATAACAAAGCTAGCATTTAAATTATTTAGTGCCTGTTGGTAAATACTTAGATTTTGTCACAAAAACAAACCTAACATTTGAATAATTATTGGTTTTTGGTAACTATTTAGTTTTTATAACAACAACAAAGATAACATAGAATTATTTGGTGTTTGTTGGGTAAATATTTGTCAAAGACAAACCCGACCTATGAAATATTTAGTGTTTGTTTGTAAATATTTAGTTTTTATAACAAAAACAATTCTCATATTTGAATTATTTAGTGTTTGTTTTTTAAATATTTTTTTCTATAACAAAAACAAAACCCATATTTAAATTTAGTTTATTTGTTTTTTTATTTTTTTGTAAATATGTAGTTTTTATAACAAAAACAAAGCCTACATTTATACAATTTGGTGTTTTTTTTTTTTTTTTTTTTTTTTTTTGGTAAATATTAAGTTTTTATAACAGCAGCAAAGTTCACATATGAATTACTTAATATTTTATGATAAATATTTAGTTTTTATAATAAAAAGAAAATCCTTTTATGATAAATGTTTAATTTTTATAACCAAATCAACGCCAAAATGTAACATTTTTAGTGTTTTTTGATAAATATGTAGTTTTTATAACAAAAACAAATCCCATATTTAAATTATTATTATTAATAATAAAAAATATATATTTTATAAAAAAAAATAAGCCAAATTTTAAGCTATTTAGTATTTTTGGTAAATATTTCGTTTTTATAACAAAATCAAATCTCATATTATGAATTATTTGTTTTTTGGTAAATATTTTTTTTTCTAACTAAAAATCAAAACCCATATTTAATTTTTATGACAAAAACAACGCCCACATTCATATAGTTTGGTGATTTTTTTTTTTTGGTAAATATTTAGTTTTTATTACAGCAACAAAGCTCACATTTGAATTACTTGATATTTTATGATAAATATTTAGTTTTATAACAAAAACAAATCCCATATTTAAATTATTGTTATTTATTTATTTTTTGTAAATATTTAGTTTTTATAAAAAAAACTAAGCCAAATTTTAAATGTAGTATTTTTTGTAAATATTTACTTTTTATAATAAAAACAAAGCTCAAATTTGAATTTAGTGTTTGCTTTTAGTGTTTGAATTTAGTTCGTCATGATCTTTCATCAAATTGCTCCACCTCTGAAGCGTCTTTGTGTCGTGTAGGTTGATTAATGTTAACTAGTCATTGTATTACTCTAATCTTTGATGTTTTTAACAATAATTCCTAGAATGCAGGTACATAAAAAGTTTTGATGTGGCTAAAAACTGTAAAACCTTTTTGGAAACATTAAGAATGCAAATAATAGACTGAACTCATTTGTGCAATTTTATCTCTTCCCCCGCCCCACATTTTTGGCCCGATGATGTTCGGGATGCCAAAGTAAGTTCAGCTTGTTCTTTGTGCTCTCGGTTCTGTGTGTTGTAATGTATTTGTGTCATCATGGTCATTCCCCTGGCGACATGCTGTTATTTCGGATCTTGCAGGATAATTTTTAGCTCGCTCATCTCCATGGTTTTCCCATACTTTCAAATAAAAGCTGACCGGGGGTACGCATGACACACCAGCGCAAAATCATCAAAAAGAAAAGTAATTTAGCACACTGTTTTATTTGATAAAGCCGAATTTGATATAAGACATCTAAATCATGATGTTGATGGGGAAATTTGTTCTGGATGTCCCCCTTTGGCGGGAAAAACCTAAAAAACCAAAATTTCATACCTTGTGTTTGTGTTGGGGATTCACTGTTATATCTTCAAAAGCTGTTCTGCCCTTCAAAGCTTTTTTAAATATGCTGTTTTGACTGTGTTAAAAAAATAAAAAATTTTTTTTAAGTAAACCATTTATATTTTTTGAAATACATTCAAAAAAAAAAAAAAACTTTAAGATACTTTTAAAAAAAGATAAAATATCATATTTACTGATGAATAAAAAGAAAATGCGATTCTCTAAAAGACAAAATTTCTTTAAAAAAAAAGTTACATTTTTTTAGAATGAAATAAAAAGCCAGCATTTAATTATTTTTATTTGTTTTATGAATATCATTTTTTTTAAAACACAAGTCTAGAGATTTTATTATTTATTTTTAATTTTTTTTTTATTTTTTTTGGGGGTTTTTTAATATCTGGGTTTTTTAAAAACCCAAAAACTTTTTTCATTTATGATTTTTATAAATATAAAACAAAACAAAAAACAAAACAAACAAAAAAAAAGGTAGATCGAATGATTTTCGTTTAGTAATTTTTTTTTTTTGAAAAAGAATATTTAAATATTTTGTATTTGTTGGGTTTTTTTTTTTTTGGGTAAAATATTTTTTGTTTTATGCAAAAAAAAAAATTATTTGGTTTTTTGGTAAAATATATTTTTTTTTTTTTTTTTTTTTTTTTTTTTTTTTTATTTTTTTAATAAAACAAAAAAGCTAACATTTGAAAAATAATTTTTTTTTTTGGTATATATTTTTTAAAAAACAAAAAAAAAAGAAAATTTGAATTTTTTTTTTTAAAACAAAAAAAAAGCTAAATTTTTAAATTATTTTTAAAATTTTTTATAAATATTTGGTTTTTTTAAAAAACAAAACCAACATTTGAATTTTTTAAAATGCAGAAATTTAATTAAAATTTTTTTGGGAAGTTTTGTTTTATATAAAAAAACAAAGGCCCCATTTAAATTAAAATTTACCCAACATACCTAACATTTGAATTATTTACTGATTTTTTTATTTATATTTTTAGCAAAAACAAAACCCCATTTGGTTTTTTTTTGTGTTTTGGGGTTGTTGGTTTTAGCAAGTTTCGGGTTTTTTTGTTTTGTTTTTCAATATTTGGTTTATCTTCCTCCCCCCAGGAAACAGAGACTCCCCAAAACGCCCCGGGAGTCGGACCACAAACCCCTCCAGATGACCCCCAAACACACCCCCACTCACCTGACCACAAAAATTAGCAAACACACAAACACCACCATGTTTTGTGTTGGTCGCCTTTCCCCCCTCTTGCCATTGGTTTGTGGCAAAATTTCAGAAATGTGTTCAGCACCAGACTTTACATCTGCTGTGAAAATCACGCCCCACACGCCCGCGCTTCTTTAGTTCATCAAATATATGTGATTCTCTCATCGTTTGGAGTCGGTAAATCAATATTCCTGCTGTAGACACTCAATCGACTAGCTTTACAGTGTTTGAAAGGTATTACGTGACATATGAATTTATAAAATTTAGAAAATCAGAAAAAGACACAAAAGGGATTCATTTACAAAACCAAGAGTGCTTTCTTGTTTTTTTGTAGTTGAAAGTGGTAAACATCACACACGACCGGACATACTCTACAAAGTATATTTGAATGAAAACGCTTAATATGCTAAAAATTTAGACTTAAATTTAAGATTTATGTATTTGAATGCATATACAATTTGGATTACACAGTTTTAACATAACCAACTAATAAATTTAATGTGATTCATATTTGTCATTGAAATGGAAAAGGATCAATTTCTGCATTGAAAAAAGCATCTTTTTGATTTTATTTAAATCGTAATTTAATAATTAATTTATTAAAATAGTTTAGAATCAGCAAAATCTGTATGTAAAAACGATTACTCTATTCATTAAAAGTATAACATGATTGAAAATGGAATATATTCAGTTAGTTCAATGAATTAAAACAAATTGTATTTATTGATGATGAATATATAAAACTGATTATTGTGTGTTTAAAACACCTTCAGTTTCTTAGTATTTATTCTTTAGTTATGTATAACTAACAAATTTGTATCACATTGAGTTTATTAGTTTCTTTATGATAAAGCTTTATAATCCAAATGCATTGACATTTACATGCAGTTCAAATACATACATCTTAAATGTAGGCCTAAATATTTCTTTGAGTGTTGTTTTCGTCTGTGGTTGGTGTTCTCTTGTACTTGAGTAAAGTATGTTTCTGTTGTCAGTCTGGATTCATTCCCAACCTGAAAAACCTCACTGATTCTCCACTGTGTTAACTAACACTCACTGCTGTTAACTTCACTGTATATGAGTATTTAATTTAAATAGGATTTTAGTTGAGTAAAATGATTACTGAACACGTTCTCAGTTGGATTTATACTGAAGTTTCACTAAGACAGTATTGTTCACATTCCATGGTGCACCACTTGAAAGGAATAGTTCACCTAAAAAAGAATGTAACAGTTCACTCACCTTTAAGACCATCCAAGATAATTATTATCTTCATCACTTCATCAGAAATGTAGCATTGCATCAGTGTCTCAGCAATGGATGCTCTGCATTTGCTCGCAGTGAATGGGGGCGTCAGAATGAGAGTCCAAACAGCTGATAAAAACATCACAATAATCCACAAGTAATCCACACCTCTGGAGGAAGTGTTATTATGGATTATAGACTCTACAGTGAAAAAAGTGTTCTGGTGTGAAGCAGAGAAATCTGCAACAGATCAAGCGCACCGTTTTAAAAGCTCTAAACAATAGGTGGATCGGTCTCTTCTTGTCGTGTGAGGTGACAAGCACAAGCTCTCAATGCTACCCACCGTTCTAGTCACTGAGAAGCGTCTGGACATGGGTTTGTTTCGCTTTGTCTTCTCCAAGTTACTGATGGGATTGGAGTGGCTGTGGATTCTTGTGATGTTTTGATCAGCTGGGTGGACTCTCTTCTGGACGCACCCTTCACTGCAGAGCAGCCATTGATGACACTGATGCAATGCGCAATTCTCCAATCTGATGAAGAAAAAACTCATAATTTTATGGCCTGAGGGTTTAGGAATTATGACAATATTATTTTTTGGTGAGCTATTCCTGAATGGTTTTTAGCACGCGTGTAATGACTCCAGTGGGGACGCTGCTTGTTTAAACATTTAAAATCTTCTGTACAGATGTTGGTTTTCACTGGTGAACACAAGTCGCCGGTTGTACAGACATCACTCATCTACACGTCAAGCTCTTTCATGTTCACGAAGTCGGTCGTCCCCCGCTCTCGGAGAGACGCTGTGTTTTGTGTGTCGGAGTGAAATCAACTGGTGTTTGTTGTTGAAAATTGAAATAAATTTTGTCTACAGACGTTTTTAGAAGTGCTTCACCTTTTTTTTTTCTCTTGTTTGGGCTGACCGTGTGTCGAGTATTACTTTTTTTTATTCTCATGATGCAGTAAAACTTTTAAAACACTTAAATGTTTCAATTAGGTCCTACTCAAACAAAACTCATATATAGGGATATATTTCTTTCTTTGTTTTTTTAAAAACCGTTTTTGTTACCATCTTTGCATATATTTGTCAGGCAATGTTAGATATTGTCCACCTGTTTAAAGATTTAGATGATCATTAAACATCCCTATTTTGTTCTGACGTTGATACGATACAAGTATTTATTTATTTATACATAGTTTTAACCCTGAAGAACATGATTGTTATTATTTAAACTATTTTCACCGCCACCTGAGATGAAGACTTCAGTCATGTACTGTACCTCAGTATATATTCTTTTTGATCATCATTTGTCATCAGTTCTTTCTATTTTCGGGGAAAAGAAGGAAAAGCTGAACATCAATCCGGCCCAACATAACGATTTTCAGCAGATCGCTTCTGGAATTGAATGGCCCAGACACCAGATTAATTCAGTACAAAAGTGAAAAAGTGATGTTGACATACAGGGCCAAGTATGGTGACCCATACTCAGAATCCTAAGATGTGAGCTTCCTTTAGGATCCTGCGACTTCTGTTCTGGCTGATCAGCATTCTTGCAGCGTCCAAAACAATGCTTTTCCGGTGCCTATACAGTATGGTATGATGATTGCAAAACGAAATCTATTCTCTGAGGGTAGAAGAAAAAGTCCGAAGCCACTATTCAAACTTTTGTGTGTCAGAAATCTACTCCACCTTGCTGTGGCAAAACATATAGCATTTCTGAAAATATAGATACAGTTTGATGCGTCTTTGAGGGCCTCTTTGCAATCAACCTTCTTTCTAATAACATCGATTACTAGTTGAAAGATGTATTTTATTTCAGGTAATTGCCATCATCTTCAATTTCCGGTGTCAGTCGTAATATGCTCAGGGGGTTTTGTTCCTCTCTAAATTTGATTTTAACATTTGGACACTTCCTTTTCTCTCAAGTATTTGTCAAAAACAGAGACAGTGTGGACACGTTTTCCGGATCTATACAGCTCTCTGTTACTTTGGCTAGTTTTAATAATAATAAATAATTCCTTAAATTTATATAGCGTTTTGTTTGGGACGTAGAGTGAACCCATCACTCCACTGTGGGCGCTAGGACCCAAAAAGACAACATTTTCAGCACCTCTTTCCCGCAGCAAACTAAGTTTTTCCCAGGCGGTCGCCCATCCAGGTACTGCGACCAGGCTCAAGGCCCTGACTTAGCATACAGTGGGTAACCAGTCTTGGGCTGCATGGTGATATGTGCTGCCGACATTCATTTTCAATAATTTACTTAATTTTCATTCAGTAGATGGCCCTCTTGAAGGTTAAAAAGGGCTAGGATATTACCCTTTAGTTTAATAATTGTTATTCAGTAACACGATCTATGTCACGGATACTTGTCATATGATATATATTGTGCAAAAACTTGCCTCTGAACCCTTTTGCCTTTATTTGGTGATGTGGTTAGCTGCTAAATTTAATCCTAATTGAAGGATTTCTCTCTTTTTTCCCTTGCTGCTGTAGTATGTTGAATTTGTCCCATTCTTCTGTAATGTGTTTTGTGTCTGAAAATTAAATTCAACTTCCACAATTATAATAGAATATACAAACCAAATAAAATAATAATAATAAGCCTTTCTGGAATAATAATGTAACTCTCCTGACAAACAGAGTCATTAGCATATTTGAAGTCATGTGAATATAAAGTCAGATTTCCTTAAACAAAGGAAGGTGCCGCTAGAAGTTGAATCAAAAATATGTGAAATTCAAAACATTGTGCTTTCTGTAGAGAGCCGTGTTGTCAAAGATCTGATTATCAGATCTCGTCATGTAAATGTCCATCTGTTTGATGTGGACACACACACACAATGTGTACACTGAGAGGAAATGTACAATTTTAATCTCTGTTTGGAAACATTTGGAATATGTTTTCTATGTTCTAGTGTAAATAACATATATCAGTTTCACATAAATTGTATTCTTTTGTTTATATACATTTTACACAGCGGCCCACCTTTCCTCCGGAACTGGGGTTGTATGATGTTAATGAATCAGAATCAGAACCGAGCTTTATTGTCAAGGTGTTTCAACACACTATAAGGAAGTGCGTCTGCGTGTTCGGAGGCACACTTCCCAGTACAGACACAGTGTAGACATAACTTACAATTAAAGGTAATAATAACACTAACAGTATTAGATATAAAAATTACTGAGGTGAAAATATAGCGAAAAAGGAAAATGCCAAGTAGACAGTGATTTGTATGACAATTCTGACAAAATGAAAACTTGAACAAAAACTTGTAATCGGTATGCAACAGTCACAAAAAATGTCAGTATTTTATAGAAATTAGCTTCCATTTGTGGAAATGAAAAATTCCCTTTCGGGTGTTTTTATATGGTCCAGTCTGTTATATATTAATATGGGATCATTGTGTTTTTTTTTTTTTTTGTCGTTTTTGCATAGTTAATCTTTCAGATTTTCATATTCCATATTTCAGGGAAAATTTTACCGGGGGGGGGGGGGGGGGGGGGACATGCTAATCGGTAAAAGACAGGTGAGATGATCAGTGGGGTTTTGGCTTTTACGCTACATCATTATCAAATGGGTTAAAGTATGGATAGAGTTTTGTCAGTGAAAGTCTGACCCAGTGAAAGCTTAGATATGATCTTCGCCCACATCATAAACGAGCCAGACCCTCCTCATAATGCCACAACACCCGCACCTTCTCAGGTTTCACTCTCAGAGAGAAAGAGACAGATGGATTATCACAAGCTGTATATTTGATTCCAGCCTCAGAAGCCAGCCCCCAATCCATCCTCAGGACCAGTGTTTATCCTCCTCCCCTGTACCGATTCTCTGGCCCACTCCTAAATCCCCTCCAGTCCCCTTTCCCTTCACCATACCTCATATTAAAAATCCCCTGAACGGAATCCCTCCTTGCTTTGCAGACACACAAAAACTCATCATCTCTTTGGGTTTGGCTGGGACGTCCTGTTGAAAATCTCCATCTCTGACGTGTTTCCATCCTCAGACAGGATTAGAGAATGATTCGCTTTATTCATGATCCGCAGAGTCACATTCCACTAGATGAGAGATTAGAATCATCAATCAATATACTACACCCACCAGACAAATGTTCAATAATTTACAGATATAAATTGTAGACAATAACTAATTATAACAGGTGTATTGGAAGTGGTAACTGTGGAACTAGTGACCTGTACGCAGCAAACCATCAGACCTTCAACCCTGTGGACCAGAACCTGCCCAATATATCTGTGCGACTTCACATTAGCCTATTTCAATTTGACTTTGTATAGTTGTATGTCTTTTCGTGATCATTGTCATGTACATGTTGCTTATTCCGTAATTTGAAAAACAGAATACTAATGTCTTTAAATGACAGGGCGGATTCATACCGGAGGTTCGACCAGGGTAATGTTTGATTCACAGGAATTTCTATGTTACAGAAAGAATATGATAAAAATCACAGTCAATTTTTTTAAAGCGCACCCTGAAACGAAACAGGACACCTGTATCAGTTGATAATGAACTTATAATAGTATTTTTTTAAACAGTGATTTCGCAAACGCTTCCATAAGTTTTTTGAGTTTGAGGACTGTGGAGAATGTGAAATGTTCCTGTTTAACACGTGTTTTTGCAGCGGTGATAAATGTAGTTACAATCACAGAAATGTCTGGATTTTTTATTCAGTGAAAGATTGACGATATCACTCGCTCCATTAACAACCAGATGACAACGATGCTAGGATAAGACATGACAGTGTGAAAATGTGGACAACTTTATTGATTTCTAAATGGTAGTTGTGCAATCGCTAAACTGATCATGATAGTGGACAGCTTTTAATGAACTCTGTAACCAGTTGGAGGAATGAGTTATACCTATTATATACTTTCTAGTGTATATATAATCGGGTTGCTGTACGCGGCTGGCCCATCACACAGGTGAAATGAGGCCTTCCTAAGGGCACCCCAAATGAGTTAAGTTTTTATTATTCCGCCACATAATACATTATTTGACATTAGGGGTGCCTATATGGTCAAGTTATAGTTATATAGCATGGATGGGCTTAGATGCCATAGTCAATCGCAAAGCATACAGTTTAATGAAATAATACATTCGCTGTGAGTTTAAACAGAGTGAAGCTGGTAATGTGTTCAAGTGCCCCACCACGGTGAACCACTCGAAACTATGCGTGCATTTATTGTATTTGACTTTCAAACAACCAAATAACAATTTAATAGTTGAATTTGAGCAGAGTTTGCACCGATCGATCATTCGCCATAGTTTTGGATACCGGCATGGTTTTTTTGTTTTATTTCAGACTGAGTAATGCCTATTACCCCGAGACCAAAGAGAGAAAATACATAGCAGGCTTACTCAACTCTGACAACTCACTGATGTGCAAAATATCATTTTCATCATCCATTCATGGGAACTGTCTGTCTGCAGAAACAGTTTAACAAAGTCCTTTCTCCTTTCATCTTGCCTCGGTATCCATCATTTATAGTGTTGATAATGTGATCAGGAAACAATGCATCGCTTCTCGTTTCCTTAGTCCACCTCGCTGAGACGAAGAGTGAATTCTGCATTTTCATCCAGACTCTAAGCTGCTTTAATTGTTGACAGTCATCGTGTAAATGTTTTACTATAGTATTGTAATAACCTGGTGCCAACCAATTAGTAACTATTCCAGCGATTGCGCAGGGTGCATGCAGACTAAATCTTGCCCTTGGGCTAGCCAAATTAAGTCAGGCTTGTTACTGGTTGATTTAAGCAAGTTGTTTCCATGCGACGGTAGAGCCAGACTTGACCAACGGATTACATGCTACATCAAGTTTGGAAGGGACAGGCTTTACTAACTGTTGTGATTCACTCTGAATAGGGCATGTCACAATAGATAATGTTGCGTGCAGACTAAAAGAGTTAATGTCAGAAAATTATACGTATCAATATATTTCAAATTCGAATTCCAATCTTTGATGTAAATAATGCCTTGTAAATAGTCCTTATGTAAATGTCCCACTATTACTATTTCTATTCTTGTCATGGTGGAGGCGGAATAGTCTGCAAGAGTTAATTCTTAACTTATCCCTTCTCACGTAAAATTAAAAGACCCCCCGTTAAGGGTTTAGCCTGACTTTGTAAGCTACAAGTATCCAGAACACGTTTTATTTGTCCTTCCTAATGTTTATTTGGTAAAAGTATTCGAGATTGTTTTTTTTTTTATCCGAATGCACTTTAGCTGAAAGTGGGTCACAAGAGTACGGGTGAACTGTAAATGTCCGTCCTGAAGATGAATCTGGCGCCAAGATGAGACTGTACTCTGTGATCCATAAAACTATTCTAGGGAACAGAGTGCAAACAACGAATGAATTGTGATTTTTAATCTCAGTCTTATTTTTAATGATAGCCGAGGCACTGTAACTATAACCAGTATGTTGCAGCAACAATAATGTGACTTCTGATTAAATGTGATTTAACATTTAACATAATTATTTATATTCTCCAAGAATAAGTATGTCTTAGTTTTTACTATGGTTAGGTTAATTATTCAGTGGAAATCACTGTTATTTGAACGGTTCACATCTAAAGTTCTGACAGAGTCCTTGTGAATAGTGGGAAATGCTTTTTTAGGCTGTTTATTTGGCAGTCAGATTTCTGTTTTTAAACTGTACATTAATACACCTCAGAGTTGATTAGATGTTGCTCAGTCCCGTTCTTGGTGATTAGTTAACACGTTTGAGCTCTAAACTTCATAAGTGAATGTATTCACTGTGCAGTAACAGTAGGAGTACTGTTATCAGATAGTCTTATTCCGTATGTAGGATGTTTTTCCCCTAGCTTGAATCAAATATCTGATTCAATAGAAGCATCATCCACATCCTATCACAGTTAACATTGATTCCATCATATCCAGTTGGTTGATTTGTGGATGACTGCTCCCCGCTGTGTGATGAGAACGATCTATTCACTGCAAATGGACGAAGACTAGTAGGAGATATGTAAAAAAAAAAAAAATGCTTGTTTATATTCTAAATTCTCAGTGCATGCTTTCCTAAAATGAGACAGAACTGTAGGCATTTTCTGATTGACTATCCGCTTTCATCTGCAGGGTGGTGCAAGAGTCTTGACAGACCACACGCTCGTGCGGTCCTGTCCAACAGAATATTTTTTAGAAAGAGATTCCTCTATTCTCATTGAAGATACAGATGTTCACATGCTCCGGGTCGGATCGTGCAGAATGGCCGTCCCTACTTTGTGTTAGATTCTGACTCCCACTCAGTGTTTCGCTCTTTCATATCCGTGATTTCCTTCTGCAATCAGCTATTGAATGAGATCTTCAGACCTGTTTCTTCTCTGCTGCTTTCTGCTGTTCCTCCATCATCTTCAGCAGCTCAGACTGACATCTCTCAATGGAGTGGATCAGATCAGTGAAGAGCTCAACACTGGACAATTTCTTTTCCTTTGTGTTCCTCTGATCAATGAGATTAATTAACTAAATGTTCTATATGATAATCAATCTATTACGTTAATAAATATACATTTAAAGAGATTCACTCAAAATGAAAATTCTCTCACCTACTGACCTCAGTTTTACTTGAAATCTTAATAAATTTAATCCATTTATTATTTACAATTTTCCCCACTCACCTTTCTCAGCTCTACTGAGTGCTGGATCTCTTGAATCTTCTTCATTCTGCTCTGGATCATCTGCTGCACGTCTGTCTGTGTCTGAAACAGCTGAATCTACAGACAGAGAAAAAGAGAGATCTTCCATCAAAGTCTGTCTTTGAATAAGGATTTTGATGTGCATTTCAAAATTGACAACTTTTACTGTAAGGTGCCATAGAATGCAAAAATCACTTTTATAAGGTGTTTGAACACAGTTGTGTGGCTGCAGTGTGTGAAAACAACCAGCCTATAAAGGTAAAAATCCACCCACTCATTCTTTTATAATCCTAATAAATCATAAACAGTCTCTCCACAAGAGCAGTTCCAGATTTCTCACTACTATGATATCATAGTCGGGGAAAGACCTGCCCATTTGTGACACTCTCTGCCCTATTAGCATTTACACAGCCCTGAGTGAGAAGCAGCGGTCCGCCATTACTGTTCTCTTGCTGTAGCTGCTGGAGATACAACATCAACACAAACCAGCCATTAAAAGTGTTGTGTGTTGGGATGCACCAACAAACATAGGAGTCTCCATTGACCACTGAGGACCCAGTGGTTTAAATTTCATTTTCGAAGGTCCCAAAAAAAAAAAAAACTGAAAAAAAAAAGTCCACGTATGCTTATGCTAATAATTTTACGCTGGACTGCCTCACAAACGAGGGTCAGTTCAGTGCTGGAGTTGTGCAAAGATTGTTTCTGAAAGAGGGATAGATACCAACGTATTGTGCAGAAACATCCAGACTCCAGACAAAGTAAGCGTCAAGCCTCATATTTTGTTTTCCAAAAGAGCTTCTTGGCTCTCTGTAAGGCTGATGTTGCTAAAGCTACCATTGTCTCTACCTGTTTTCAATAATGCTGCCTTCACGTGTGCTACCACGTGAATAGGAATGTGGTAGTTAAAAATTGCATTTGGAAGCAATGTGAAGTCAGTAACACAGTCACCACTATTTATACTATAACACCGGTGGTATGCCCGCGAGCATGATCTCTTGAAGCTCCGCATTCTTCTGAAAAAGGAGGCGGGGAGCACCAGCTCATTTTCATTTAAAGGGGACAAACACACACACAAAAAAAAAAAAACACTTCTTTACTAATAACACAAAAAAAGTAATAACAAAAAAAAACAAAAAAAAAAAAATATCTGTATTTTAATATAAAACAAAACATAAAAAACACACTTGGGGGACATCAAAGCACGATTTAACATATTGTATCAATGCATTCTATCGCACTTTTAGACAGTGTAAATTTTAAATCTGTATATACTCTTATGGAAAAGAAACCAAAATTATTAATGAAACCTCTTCCACTACATTAGTGTTTGTCCAGTCAAACTGAATTAAATGAAAGGGACAATCCTTTGAAAAAGTCTTGCAATTTCAACACAGAGAAAGGAACTGTATTTAATGGTGAGTTTAAAGTGTTTTGTTTGTATCTCTTGCCTTCTTCTCTTGACTCTCCTCCTCTATAGGAACAGTGTTGTGAGTCCTGTGGTCTCCTTCAGTGCAGGACAGGCACACACATGTCTGATCATCTCTGCAAAACAGCTTCAGAGGTCTCTCGTGTTTCTGGCATATAAATCCTCCCAGATTTTCACAAGCGTTGGGAATCAGTGTTTGTTTCTTTAGACGGGGACTCTGTGTGAGGCTCCAGTGAGTCTCAACTATAAGAGATTGACACTCCATGCATGACTTCAAAGCTTTCTGCTTTCTTTCATCACAGAAGTCCAAAACACCTTCAGATTTTTCTAAGCTGAGCTTCCCTTCTTTAAGTGTGGACACCAGCTCTGAGTGTGTATTAATCTTGAAATCGGCTTTTTTGTTGAACTTGTTCGTTACAGAGTAGTACAGAAGCAAGTCTGTGTGTTTGTCCAACACTTGTTCAGGCAGGTTCTGCAGAAGTCGTGTCCACGATGGGTGGTGACTGGATCAGAGAACCATCCAGACAGATGGCAATGAAGCTCCTCATTAGTGTACCCACCTGGAGGATGACAGCTAAAAGAGAAGTAATGACAATATATCATCTCCATTAAATGCTTAGGGAGCTGTTTTCCTGACACTGAGTTGCGAGTCATTAAAGTTCTTGTTTATTGGATCCGGATTTTGTATTTTCAACAATGATTCTAAGTAAAAGCTTATAGTAAGGACATGTGAACTATGAACCATTGTTTATTCTCAAGGGCCAAAGCAGCCATATAGTAATTTGTGATTC
Source organism: Cyprinus carpio (assembly GCF_018340385.1). NCBI lineage: Eukaryota > Metazoa > Chordata > Actinopteri > Cypriniformes > Cyprinidae > Cyprinus > Cyprinus carpio. Next base: position 21,079,455 of record NC_056594.1, on the reverse strand, counting down.
GGACTTCTGGACTGGGAAGGTCTAGGACAGAGTTTCTGAATGGTCAACGTTCACCTTATGCCGTTATACAACTGCTTTCACCCCCGTGCTTCCGTTTCCCTCAACACCTCTAGGTGTCTTACCAACGTGGGGTGGCGGGGGGGGTTAAAGCGCCGCCTGGTGGCCTTCTCTGGTGGGTCAGTTGGATTTGTGAATGGCTCTGTGGCACTGCAATGCATATGATTGTTGTCGATTGAATTCGGCTACCTGCTGACTGTGGGGGCAATGATGGAATCGAGAGAGAACTATGCGAAGTAGATCAACATGGAATCATCTTTATTTATCCAAAACAAGGGAACACAGGAGCAAGACACCACACATAGCAGAGAGAACCAGACAATTAACAGCCGACAGAGAACTGGGACAGGAACACTTTAATACCAAACAGGATAATGGATGATGAGACACACCTCGATCAATGGAAATTAAATGGAAGCAGGAGCAGAAGAACAATAATGGCATTGAACACATGGGGACATAACCGACAAAACAATGGAACATAGTCTGACAAACCAGTGTGCTCGGAGGTCCCCTCAGGAACAGACCATAACAGTGGCCTTCCAAGCAGTACTGTTCGTGCGCCATGGCAGATCAGTGACTTTGGGAGGCCAGGGTGGAGCAGCCTCCGAGGCCCGCAGCCCCAGCCTCTGCTCTATGCTGAGCCCTTATACCTTCCCCCAAACAATTCTTGGGGAGATTTACTGGGCTGTACTCTGGGCCTGAGCCCTCCCTGGGCTTACGAGGGATAAGGGACCCTCCCTTGCTGAACTCAGGAACAGGAGCTCTACCTGGCTTAACGGGAAGCACTGAGCGTGCTGAAATGTATTTTGGGGCTTGGAAGCCGGACACTGGAGTGAGTTTTGGGGCTGGAGCCGGCATTGGAGCTAGCTCTGGGGCTGGAGCTGACACTGGAGCGATCTCTGGGGCTGGAGCCCCTCACCGGGCTTAACTGGGGTTCAGGGGAAGTGCCTACGAGGTGCTGGCATTGGAGTGAGCTTTGGGGCTTGGTCTGACAATGGAGCGAAGTGCAACATGAACATCCGGCGGGCTTGCCACATTATTGTCCGGCCAGCTTGCCACATTAATGCCCCGACTGACTTGACTTGGGAACTGCTGGCTGACTGGAATTCCAGTGCCTGCCGGCAAACTTGGGGTTGCCATGGCCGAGGTTGGTTCTGGCTCGGGGCAGGACACTCTTCAGACACCTGAGGATTCCTTCCCTCCAGCTAAGTCCCGCGGTGTCTGGTAGGTCCACGTGGTGATGGTAATTGGCCCCCTGTGCCAAAACAGTGAGTTGAGGGTGGAGTCATCGAAGGCCAGAGCTGCGGCAAGCCTGCAGAACTCCCTGGAATACTCTACGAACGGAGAGATCTAGGGGCAATGAACCAAGCGGCCATTTCCACCGCAAACAAAAAACTTTTAAAAAAATGGAAGAACAAACACAAAGAAAAAATGCGCCGCTTACTTTCAGTTTGTTTCGGCTGTTCTGTCACAATTCGGCTACTTTGGGGGAATGAGGAATCGAGGAGATGTTGGAGTAGATCAAACATGGAATAATTTTTATTTATACAAACAAGGAAACACAGGAGCAACACACAGTGGTTTATGGGGACACACACACACACACACACACACACACACACATTGGTATATGTGGTTTATGGGGACTCTCCATAGGCGTAATGACCTAAAAACAGACCAAGATGGCGGCGCGTACACATCATCAGGCTCAGCTGTCTCTCCAGTTTTTGCAATTTTGCAGTATTTTTCCTGCTCATCTCGGGTCTGTTAGTACTGAACAGCTTTGCTTTAACATCATCCCCCGACGGGAGCTTTTGGATATCGGTGAGGACTTTTCCAACAGTTTTATCACCAATCTTTTGACTCATCCCTGAGATCGCCAGAACACCCGAGGCTACGCACTCTACCCGGCCGGGTGGAAGTGCTCGCAGACGGCATCGAGATCGTAAACAAAGCGGGGGGAAGCACGGAGGTCTAAGAGCTCTCTTTACCGAGCATTTTCCTCGCTAATGTGCGGTCACTGGTGAACAAAATGGATGAGTTACACTTCCGCATCACCCACAGTAAGAGACTTTTGGATTGCAATGTCATGGTTTCACAGAAACATGGCTACACAGCGACGTACCCTGATAATGCTATTGAGCTAGGCCCGGACTCTACACGCTCTGGGCAGATAGAACAGCAGATGACTCCAGCAAAGACAAGAGGTGGTGGATTGTGCATTTATGTAAACAAAGCTTGGTGTACGAACACTGTCATTGTTGGGAGAGACTGCTCAGCTAACCTAGAGTTTCTCATGGTTAATGTAGACCTTTTTATCTGCCCCGCGTAAGTTCACTTTCCCGACCATAATAACTGCAGTCTATATTCCACCGGATGCTAATGCCAAGCTTGCTTTGAACGAACTTCATGCAGCCATTAGTAAAAAACAGACTGCTCACCCGGAAGCTGCTTTTATTGTCCGCGGGTGATTTTAATCACTGCAAATTAAAGACAGTGCTCCCCAAATTTCAACCCACAATGTTTCCTTGTCCTGCCCACCATAGGAGACCAACCTTGCGGATCATGTTTACGACTCAAACATTGATCCCGGAGCTTACCAACCGCACCCCCCTCTCGTTCCCCCTCCCCTCACCTCGACTTGCCTCGCCACCTCGGACGTCTGATCAAACCTGCTTCGTTCTTCGTTGTACTTCCCGCACTCTGTCCTAAGTCTTCACCCCTCATCAACACGTGTGAATCCATCAGTGAGAGACGCATCAAAGTGTGAGCCAACTGGAGCAGACTCCTTTCTTCACAGGACAGGTTTCAAACACACTGACTGAAGTATTTTTGCGTCTCAGCTGCCTGTGGCTCTGCACAACGGAACAATCGACATCTATACCTCCTTGTACTGAATCACAAGCACACCACCATTGACATTGTTTTTCACTGGAAAACCGATCCACCACATACCTTAATTTTTAATCAACAGAAGCCCTGGATGACAGACGAGGTGGCGACTTCTGCTGAAGCCCCGCAAGCCACTGCCTTCAGGTCAGAATGACTTCTCAGGCCTATACAGCAAATCCAGAGCTAACCTGACAAGGGGGGCTCAAAAAGGCCAAGTACTGCGACAAGCTGACGTTAGGAGGAACACTTATGTCCAACTCTTACCCCTAACGCATGTGGACAGGGCAGCCGAGTTCATCAGTGCCATACAAGTCAAGTAACTCCACCCACAACGGTCAACGACGTCTCCTTCCTTACCGAGCTTAAGGACTTTTATCGCTCGCTTCGACAGGCGACAGCAGGAGATGGCCACCACAATCAACACACGTCAGCATATCACAAACCTCTCAAAACTCACCTTCCACAGTATGGTTACCCCTACACTGTCAGTTGAACGCCGGAATCAAAACGCACACAAGGCTGCTGGCCTGGACGGCAAATCTCCTGTACCGTGTGGCTTAGAGCATTTGCCTAGCAGCTGTACAGGAGGGCTATCCACACAGACATTTTCGAACCTGTCCCCTCACCTAATCAAAACTGTGCCAACATGTATTTAAAGTCCACATCCATTGTGCCAGGACCGAAACACTCCTCCACAATGTGCCTAAATGACTATCGCCCCGGAGCACGCACAGAATAGTGTCCACGTCACCCCATCATTAGGAAGTGCGTTGAGCGAATGGTCCTAGCACAACTCAAAGACGTGCCTCCCACCCCCACTGCGACCCACAGCATTTTGTGCCTACCCGCAGAAATATGAGCACAGACTATGCAGAATTGCACAGTGCGGGCACTCTGCACTCTACCCACACTTTTGACAGGTTAAACAACACAATTTCCTTTCCGGAATCATGTGTTTGTTGACTTCAGTTAGCATTAACCCGTCATCTCCCTCCAATCTGACCACAAACTTGAGACCTGGACATTAATATCTCCCTCTGCCTACTGATCATGGACTTCTGACCAACAGACCTCAGCATTCGGTCAAGCCACACCCACTCCAACACCCATCACACGTGAAAACCCCGGCGTCCCACAGGCCTGTTGCTTGCTGAGTCCGTCTTCTCTTTCGCCTTCTCAGCTCGACTCCTGCCCCGACACCATGACTGACAATCTTGTTGCAGGGAGCCAACACCATACATTAAGTTTTTGCAGCTGACATCACGGTGTGATCTGGCCGTCTTCAGTGAACAACGATGAGACTGGCCTACAGTAAGGAGGTTCAGCCCCTGGCCACACTGGTGCTCTGACGATAACCTGGATTCTTAACACGAGTAAAACAAAGGAGCTCATTGTGGACTTCAGGAAGAAGACGAAAGGAAGCACGCATGACCCCATCCACATTAACGGGTTGGTGTAGACCTTGGCTCCAGCTGGAAGTGCCATGGAACCGACCAGGCTCGGAGGACCTCTCATGGTCTACAAACACTCCAGGCTCACCAAAGAAGGTTCGTCTCCGCCTCTTCCCCCTCGTCACACTGAAGAGAAACACTGTTCTTTCATTCGAGGCCTATTACAGGTGGTCGTCTCCCAAACGTTTTACCGTGGTGCGATCGAAAGACAATCCCCGACCAGCTGCATGACAGTCTGGTATATGAAAAATGCACGGTGGCTGACCGCAACGCACTGCTGCAGGGTGGTGTAAACTGCCCAACGCATCACAGGGACACCACTTCCTGCTATTGAGGACATCCAAGAGGAAACGCGTCCTACCTACGTAGAGCTCGCAGGGCATTCTTAGGACTGTTTTCCTCTCACCTTGACCATAGACTGATTTAACGCCTTGCCCGTCCGACGGAGGCGCTTCAGGATCCTCCGACAAGGACCAGCAGATTACCAGGAACATCTTTTTCCTACAGGCGTTCCTCCTTACTGAACTCGGCCCTCTGAACACCCCACCAGACCATACACACAGACTCCTCCCCCACTTCATCACTACATCTGACCGATTTATTTATTATTATTTAGTTACAACAAGCAAAAAACAGCAAACCGCTATTACTTGCACTACTGTTGTCATCCAGGACACTGAAATACATTGCACACGGAACTATTTCTATGCACTTACTCCATTGCAATAGTGTGTATATCATGTGTAGTATGTAATCTGTAAATTTCATAATACTTATCTGTATAGTTATGTACATATTGCTAATCTAATTCCACCTTATCCCTAATCTAATCTACCCAATCTAATGGTTTTTATTCTGTACAAACTGTATTTTCTATTGCCCTACCCCAACCCTACACCTAAACCTACCCCTCACAGGAAACTTTGTGCATTTGTGAGTTAAAAAAACAAAAAAAAAAAAACTCATGTCTGAATGATTTATAAGCCTTGGTGAGTTACAATAGGGACACTGAAAATGTCCCCATAAATCACCTCCTCATTGTAATACCTATGTCATAACCACATTATACTATTATACAAATTTGTGTCCTCATAAACAGACAAACATACCACACACACACACACACATAGCAGAGAATACAGACGTTTAACAGCCGACAGAGAACATGGAACATTTTAAATACACAGAACAGGATACTGGACACGACGAGACACACCTGGGATCAATGTCAAACTGGGGGCTGGAACAGGAAGACAAAATAAGGGCATGGAAATACAAAATGTACAAAACATGGAACAGAGTCTGACAATTGGGTGGTAGAAGAAACCAAATAAATTAAAGTTTTACAACAATAATTAACAGTATAACGAAAAAAGCATTTTTATACAGGTATATAAAAGACAACACAGAAAAGGGTGGAAGTTTAATATTTCAAACATCACCTACTAAATAAACACCTTTAAACACGAGGCATCATTTTGGTTTAACCGAGTTATGATTTTCACTGGACTATCGTCTCTAAACTAACAGCACACTTCAGACTTTGATATACAACCAAATAAAGGACATACTTTACTAATATTCTGATACTACTTCATGCTATTAAACTACTGAACAAGCTCTTTACATTTCCATCACTTACCTATGAATGAATAACAGATCTGATCCTTAATTTTAGAGTTTCTGAATAGAAATGTTGTATGACGAAGCTTTCAGTTCATCTGTTAAGTTTCACTTACTACTAAAGTCTTTCACCTCACCTGCAGTGACGTCATACTGTAGCGTATTTATGTCGTTCATGAATATGACACCATTTCTAATTCATTCCTGCTGAGTGTGTAAACAGTGTAAGGAACTTTTAGAGTATTTATTTCATTTTGGTTAGTTCCTTTTCTGACAGTAGTGTCAAATATCAAGTTATCACAGTTGCAGCTTGTTAGAAACTGCACAGACTGCATAATGTTTCACAATGAAATCTTTTTGGGTCTTGAACAAAGGGAAAATAATAAAATTTATAAAGGCATTTGAAATGAGCAAAGAAGGCATGGTGAATAAAAAAAATGTCAGCAGAGTGAACGTTTTCAGTTCATTTTTATCAAGTTGAGCCTCATACTCGTGCAGTGAACTGTGGGATTGACAGCAGATCAGAGAAACGTATTGAGAGCATCAAAAAGAGTTATGCTTGACTTTATGCAAATATCATGCGAAAAACGCATTTTAGTATTGCATTTAGGTGCAGTTAGGTTATGTTAAGAATCAAAAATAATTTATGCACTATATTCCAACATCTTCAAAATCATCTGAGGGACAGT